>NW_026112217.1:160000-165000 GCF_024679095.1 Eriocheir sinensis
GCTGGGTGAAGTTGAGGGGAGGAGGGTGAGAAATATTGTTACGTTTTGCCTGTTTGTGGGTGTTTGGAAGGAGATAGAAGGCTGCGTTTTGGTGTGTGTGTAGGTGAATGGTTGGTGTTTGGTGTGTGTGAGTTACGTGTTTTTGGGTAAAGTAAAACATGAGGAAATTGAGTAAGGAAAACAGCATGTGTGAATTGGCTTGGTGAAGTTGAGGGGAGGAGGGTGAGAAATGTCATTACGTTTTGCCTGTTTGTGGGTGTTTGGAAGGAGATAGAAGGCTGCGTGTTGGTGTGTGTGTAGGTGAATGGTTGGTGTTTGGTGTGTGTGAGTTACGTGTTTATGGGTAAAGTCAGACACCAGAAAATTGAGTGATAAACAGATGTGTGGGTTGGCTGGGTGAAGTTGAGGGGAGGAGGGTGAGAAATATTGTTACGTTTTGCCTGTTTGTGGGTGTTTGGAAGGAGATAGAAGGCTGCGTTTTGGTGTGTGTGTAGGTGAATGGTTGCTGTTTGTTGTGTGTGAGTTATGTGTTTTTGGGTAAAGTAAAACATGAGGAAATTGAGTAAGGAAAACAGCATGTGTGAATTGGCTTGGTGAAGTTGAGAGAAGGAGGGTGAGAAATGTCATTATGTTTTGGCTGTTTGTGGGTGTTTGGAAGGAGTTAGAAGGCTGCGTGTTGGTGTGTGTGTAGGTGAATGGTTGGTGTTTGCTCTGTGTGAGTTATGTGTTTGTAGGTAGAGTAAAACACCAGGAAATTGAGTAAGAAAAACAGCCTTGGTGGAGATCTTGGTGGAGCGTGGTCGCTCCTCCACCCCTTCCTCACCGCTGCTGGCGGTCTCTCTGGCCGCTCCAAGGACGCGGGGACAGCCAGCCAAGGACGAGGGCGAGCCAGCCGAGGACGAAGGAGTGTCACGGGCACAATCTTCACACTTTGTTATGGTACTCACATGCATGTAGCTGACACTCCACTAACTATATTAATACACCACTTGTTGATGACATTTCAGGTGATTTTTTTTTTTCCGTGGTTTGTGTGTCTCCGTGTGGAGCCGTATCTAGTCTCCCTTTGGCTGTTGAGTTTTATTGAGGTGTGGAGGGATGTTTAATACTTTTCCTGATTTGTGAACATTGTTTGCATTTTATATATAATCATTCATTTTCTTTTCTCCTTTCTTTTGTGTTTTATTGCACAGTGGCAAGTTTTTATCATGCTCAGTATTCACTCATTGTTCTTTTCCCTCTTTTTAATGAAGCATCTGAGGCGAGTGAGCACACACTTATACTTTTTATTTTCCCATATTTTCCTCATGAAGCCATGTTTTCCTAATGCCTTTTTTTAAATGTCAGGTCAGCCTGATAAAGAGGTAGAAATTTTGGCCAAGGAGGTCCAGAAGTTGATGCAGGATGCCGAGGATGACAATGCCCGTGTTCTAAGGAGCGGGTCAACTCATGACAGAGCTCCTCCTCCTCCTCCTCCTCCTCCTTCTCTCCCGCATGATAACAAAGGTAATGTCTTGACTAACCAAGCATCCACAATGGCTACTAACAATATTAAACTTCTGCCGACTACGCCATCACTCAGAGCTTTCACAGGCAATGACCCGGATTACAGTGCGAGAGACTTATCCTGCAATGCCAGGATGTTATGAACAACTCTTTGTGTCAGAACCGGGTGATAAAATCTCCTTCATTAGGTCCAGATTAAAGCCGGGGACAGAAGCATCAGCTCTTGTGTACACCAGCGCGTTCATGGAACTCTTTGTGTCAGAACCGGGTGATAAAATCTCCTTCATTAGGTCCAGATTAAAGCCCGGGACAGAACCATCAGCTCTTGTGTACACCAGCGCGTTCATGGAACCACAACACACCAAAGATTATGCCCAGGTTCGGTCACATTTTTTGAAGTCTTTTGGGGAAGGTGTTAGGCACAGCCTCGTCCAAGGTGTTAATGTGACCAAGTTGATTTCAGCTGTGGAGAGTAAAGGGCTTTTAGCCGGACAAGTAGACGCCTATTGGTTGTCTACTGATATGGGCGTCTATCTCAAAGCTGGTGGCTGGACTGAGGGAGGGAATATGTCTCTCTCCAATGTTCTCAAATTTTTTGAATTTTTTGTATACATGGCTGCCATCAAGGGCCAGTTTGGAAAAGGTTCTTTATCCCCCGCTGACAAGTTGCACGACTTCATGCTTAAAATAAAAACTAAGATGGAGGAGAAAGACGGAGCACCCGCTGTAGCCTCTGTCGACCAGAAGGCCACTAATGTTAGCGCGTCGTCATCAGTGGTGGCGGCCACCACCGAAAAGCCTAAGCGCCACTGTTCGTACTGTCGGCGCGACGGTCATACGGTTGACTGTTGTCTAAAACATCAGCGGGATCGCAAGGCTACTAGGGAGAAGGGAGGCTCGCCGATGTCAGGCAAATCTGCTTCTCAGAAGACCCCGGCCGCTACAAAAAGTCCACCCGCGGGCTACCACACTGGCAAGTTCTGTTTTGTCCACGGTGCTGGTGGACACACCACAGAGGAGTGTTTCTCTGTGCTCCAGTTAAAGAAAGAGCGAGCAGGAAAGTTCGTGAAGGGGTCGGGGGAAGCCGAGCGCCCCCCCAAAACCGACCCAGGGTAGCAACCCGGGGGGGGGAGGAAACCGAGACTGCAGTGCAGGCTGACAATAGTAGCTTGTATGAATCTGTTGTGGCCGCGTGCAGTCAGCCTGAAATTATGGCGCTTAAAGTCAAGCTGGGTCCACTACAAGCGTCATTTGCGGTCGACACCGGCGCGGCGGTTAATGTGTTGTCTGAAAGGACATACATAGCTTTGAAACGCGCGTCGCGGGGAGGCCGCTACCAGCTACGACCCTCGGACCTGAGCCTTTGCGGTGTCACCGCCGACAGGCTTAACATCCTTGGGTTGGTGAGTTTGGGACGAAACACCCCTGTCGTGCGTTTGGATTTTTACGTGACGTCAAACTTTTCCCTGCCGTCTGACGGTCTTCTTGGGTTGTCGTTGCTGAGGTCTAACCGCATGGTAATACTTCCAGATAGTAATACAGTAAGGTTTCAAGGGAGGTGTTTCAAGGCCATGGATCAACCTGTGCGCCTCGCTTCTCCCTGGGAAAGAAGACAAATACCCAGCAAGGGTCAGGAAAGTGTTTCTCCTGAGTCGGTGGTGCGTACCGTGCCCACTCTTTCCACGGTGCCGGTGCCTGGCGCGGGCACCACCTCACTTCATGGTCAACCGCCAACACCAAGTGACGTTTGCAGGGGATGGAAAAATGTCAATGCGATAGTCGTGGGGAATGACGAAATCCCTCAACGAACCGCAATGCACGTCCCCGTGTCAGTCCCTAACGCCACCGTAGGCTGTGACATCTGCCTAGAAGGGCCTAGTCGTGTCAACACGCTGGCGATAGAGTCCACCCTTAACACGGTGCGCGAGGGAGGCAGGCCCGTACCTTTAGTGGTTAATGGCACTGGCGGTCCAGTGAAACTCAGAAATGGAATCATTTTGGGTCGCGCTTTAGTGTTCGACGGACAGGTGTCCCCAGACCCTTTAGAGCTAAAGCGGCCTTGTGTCGGCGCGGTGGGTCAACCCGCCGCCGGCGACACATCAGGCCTCATCTGTCGACTCTTTAGTCAAAGTGGTCGATTACCCCGAGCTCAAGGGCACGCTTCTGAAGCTTCTACATCAGTATCGTGATGTCATTGCCCTGCCCGGTGAACCTTTGGGTGCGACTGCTGCGACAGAACACAACATTAGGGTTAAACCCGACACCAAACCGGTGTACATTCCTGCGTACAGACTCCCACACAGTCAAAGGCAGGTTGTAGATGAACAGGTCACAGATATGTTGGACCAGGGTGTTATTCAGCATTCCCGATCTCCGTGGAACTCGCCCTTGTTTATAGTCCCTAAAAAGGACGGGAGTTTCAGGCCTGTCATCGATTTTAGGAAAGTAAATGAGGTGACTGAGGATGATAGGTCCCCTCTGCCTGTTTTAGGTGACTTGTTAATGTCCCTGGGCAAGGGAATACTATTTTCAGTAGTCTTGACCTTTTAAGTGGGTGCTGGCAGGTGGCGATGGCAGCTGAATCCAGAGAGATTACAGCCTCCAGTACCCCTAGTGGTCATTTTGAACGGTTAAGGATGCCATTCGGCCTCAAAACCGCACCCATTACTTTTCAGAGGCTGATCAACACATTGTCCTAAGACATGATAGGCAAAGAAGTCTGTGCATATTTATATGATTTAATCATCTGCAGCAAGGATGGCGCCAGTCACCTAGCTAAACTAGAAGCGGTTCTGCTTAAACTCAAGAGGCGCTGGCCTTAAGGCCAAGCTGACTAAATGTGAATTTTTAAAGGCGAAAGTCACCTTTTAAGGCCACAGTGTTGATGGAGATGGTATCCACACGATGGACGATAAAATATCGGCCATAAAGAATTTTCCGCAACCCAAGACCGTGGAAAAGGTTCGGTCTTTCCTTGGGTTGTCCGGCTACTATAGGCCTTTCATACAAGGTTTTGCCAAAATTGCTTCGCCTCTAACGCAACTCTTAAGGAAAGAGGTACCTTTTCATTGGAACGCTGTGATTGGCACGGATTTCACCTTCACTGGTAGCCTGGTAACATACACTCCCAGGTCTTTCTCTGCCCCTGTGGTGGATAGTGGAGTGTTTCCCATGTGGTATTGGTGTGCTGGATATCCCTTCACTGGTAGCCTGGTAACATACACTCCCAGATCTTTCTCTGCCTCTGTGGTGGATAGTGGAGTGTTTCCCATGTGGTATTGGTATGCTGGATATCCCTTCACTGGTAGCCTGGTAACATATAGTCCCAGGTCTTTCTCTGCCTCTGTGGTGGATAGTGGAGTGTTTCCCATGTGGTATTGGTGTGCTGGATATCCCTTCACTGGTAGCCTGGTAACATACACTCCCAGGTCTTTCTCTGCCTCTGTGGTGGATAGTGGAGTGTTTCCCATGTGGTATTGGTGTGCTGGATATCC
>NW_026112217.1:170000-187500 GCF_024679095.1 Eriocheir sinensis
AGATAATTGTTGTATGGGCAAGACTCCTGTCCCTCCCTCTCCTTCCCTCCCTTCCTCTCCCTCTCCCCCAAGTTCCCAGTCTGCAGAGGTCCAGATAATTGTTGTATGGGCAAGACTCCTGTCCCTCCCTCTCCTTCCCTCCCTTCCTCTCCCTCTCCCCCAAGTTCCCAGTCTGCAGAGGTCCAGATAATTGTTGTATGGGCAAGACTCCTGTCCCTCCCTCTCCTTCCCTCCCTTCCTCTCCCTCTCCCCCAAGTTCCCAGTCTGCAGAGGTCCAGATAATTGTTGTATGGGCAAGACTCCTGTCCCTCCCTCTCCTTCCCTCCCTTCCTCTCCCTCTCCCCCAAGTTCCCAGTCTGCAGAGGTCCAGATAATTGTTGTATGGGCAAGACTCCTGTCCCTCCCTCTCCTTCCCTCCTTCCTCCCTCTCCCCAAGTTCCCAGTCTGCAGAGGTCCAGATAATTGTTGTATGGGCAAGACTCCTGTCCCTCCCTCTCCTTCCCTCCCTTCCTCTCCCTCTCCCCCAAGTTCCCAGTCTGCAGAGGTCCAGATAATTGTTGTATGGGCAAGACTCCTGTCCCTCCCTCTCCTTCCCTCCCTTCCTCTCCACCTGTCCCCAAGTTCCCAGTCTGTGGAGGTCCAGATAATTGTTGTAAGGGCAAGACTCCTGTCCCTCCCTCCTTCCCTCCCTTCTCTCCCTCTCCCCAAGTTCCCAGTCTGCAGAGGTCCGGATAATTGTTGTATGGGCAAGACTCCTTTCCCTCCCTCTCCTTCCCTCCCTTCCTCTCCCTCTCCCCCAAGTTCCCAGTCTGCAGAGGTCCAGATAATTGTTGTAAGGGCAAGACTCCTGTCCCTCCCTCTCCTTCCCTCCCTTCCTCTCCACCTGTCCCCCAAGTTCCCAGTCTGTGGAGGTCCAGATAATTGTTGTATGGGCAAGACTCCTGTCCCTCCCTCTCCTTCCCTCCCTTCCTCTCCCTAAGTTCCCAGTCTGTGGAGGTCCAGATAATTGTTGTATGGGCAAGACTCCTGTCCCTCCCTCTCCTTCCCTCCCTCCCTTCCTCTCCCCCAAGTTCCCAGTCTGCAGAGGTCCGGATAATTGTTGTATGGGCAAGACTCCTGTCCCTCCCTCTCCTTCCCTCCCTTCCTCTCCCTCTCCCCCAAGTTCCC
The DNA here is from genome assembly GCF_024679095.1 of Eriocheir sinensis. Classification (NCBI taxonomy): domain Eukaryota; kingdom Metazoa; phylum Arthropoda; class Malacostraca; order Decapoda; family Varunidae; genus Eriocheir; species Eriocheir sinensis. The sequence goes on from NW_026112217.1 coordinate 171,168, forward strand.
AGTCTGCAGAGGTCCGGATAATTGTTGTATGGGCAAGACTCCTGTCCCTCCCTCTCCTTCCCTCCCTTCCTCTCCCTAAGTTCCCAGTCTGTGGAGGTCCAGATAATTGTTGTATGGGCAAGACTCCTTCCCTCCCTCTCCTTCCCTCCCTTCCTCTCCCTCTCCCCCAAGTTCCCAGTCTGCAGAGGTCCAGATAATTGTGGTAGGGGCAAGACCTTCCCTCCCTCTCCTTCCCTCCCTTCCTCTCCCTCTCCTCCAAGTTCCCAGTCTGCAGAGGTCCGGATAAATGTTGTAAGGGCAAGACTCCTGTCCCTCCCTCTCCTTCCCTCCCTTCCTCTCCCTCTCCCCCAAGTTCCCAGTCTGCAGAGGTCCAGATAATTGTTGTATGGGCAAGACTCCTGTCCCTCCCTCTCCGTCCCTCCCGTCCTCTCCCTCTCCCCCAAGTTCCCAGTCTGCAGAGGTCCGGATAAATGTTGTAAGGGCAAGACTCCTGTCCCTCCCTCTCCTTCCCTCCCTTCCTCTCCCTCTCCCCCAAGTTCCCAGTCTGCAGAGGTCCAGATAATTGTTGTATGGGCAAGACTCCTTCCCTCCCTCTCCTTCCCTCCCTTCCTCTCCCTCTCCCCCAAGTTCCCAGTCTGTGGAGGTCCAGATAATTGTTGTATGGGCAAGACTCCTTCCCTCCCTTCCTCTCCCTCTCCCCCAAGTTCCCAGTCTGTGGAGGTCCAGATAATTGTTGTATGGGCAAGACTCCTGTCCCTCCCTCTCCCTTCCTTTCCAGTCTTTCTCTCTTGTTCCATTATTTATTTTCTCTCCCTCCCTCTTTCTTTGCTCTCTCCCTTCTTTCATCTCCTCTCCCTTCAGCCGTATTATCGTCTTCCTTCTAATCCATAGCATTTTCTCTCTCCCTTTTACATCTGCTTTATTTCCTTCTCTCTCTCTCTCTCTCTCTCTCTCTCTCTCTCTCTCTCTCTCTCTCTCTCTCTCTCTCTCTCTCTCTCTCTCTCTCTCTCTCTCTCTCCAAACCCATTGGAATAACAATAATAATAACACACACTACAAGTCCATCTTTATTTATCAACAGCACACACACACACACACACACACACACACACACACACACACACACAGGGGAGGTCATGTGGCTATCTATGGTGTGGGTTGGGTTGCTGTCTAAGAGGGCATGTGTCTGTAGGGTGACATCCTGTTGACCTTGTGACCTGAGACAGAGAGGGGGGGGGGTCCTTTTATGTGGCTGGGGGGTATGTGTCTGTGGGGATTGTCAACATACTGTGGTAGGACATCCTGTGGGGTCCTGTGGGCTGTGGTGAGGTGATATATATATATTTCTTCTTCAACATCTCCAGGACTTGTTCAATCTCCCAGGTGCTCTCTTCTCCTGACACTGCCACATCAAGAGGAGGAGGAAAGAGAGAGAGGAGGTACTCTCTGTGTGTATATGTATGTCTGTGTATAAGGTTCCATAAGCTAGATCTTCCCCCGGCCTTCTATGGGGCTCAAATTATGCCCCCACAGAAGGGTTCGGGGAGGAGCCAGTCTGTGGAACCTGATTGAACGTTGTCAAAATATATATTAATAAAGTTTTTGAAATTAAGAAGAAATTGTGTGTTTTACTGTGTGTGTGAGAGAGAGAGAGAGAGAGAGAGAGAGAGAGAGATTACTTCTTCTTCTTCTGTTCCTCTTGTTATCTCTTCCTCCTCTTCTTCTTCCTCCGAATCTGTGAATACAAATTTTTATTAATGGAATGAAATGGAAGAGAGAGATTTAAGGAAGGAGAGAAAAGGAAGGAAGGAAATGGGTATAAATTTGATGAACGGAGGAGGAAGAGTAAGTAGAAGGAGAGGGAGAGAGGAAGGAAATGGGAGAGAAGAAGGAATGAGAGAGAGAGAGAGAGAGAGAGAGAGAGAGAAACATACATTTAGAGAGAGTAGAACTGACAGCCTTACACACACACACACACACACACACACATGCTCAAATAGACATGTAAAGCACAAGACATTATTAAGTAAGTTACCTAAGGAAAGAATTATATTGTTATAGTATGAGACAGATATTATTATAACATAGAGAGAGAGAGTCAGTCACAAATCTCTCTCTCTCTCTCTCTCTCTCTCATATAGATAGATAGATATTATGTACTACAACACAAAGCCCACCAATTTATACTCAACCCCTTGACTGCAGATTTCCTACAAGACAACATTTCCAAGCTACAGCAATGGATCAAAAAGTGTCTGCTACAATTCAATGAAGGAAAATCTAATGTCTTGCACCTTGGGAGGGGATACCCAGCACACCAATACCACATGGGAAACACTCCACTATCCACCACAGGGGCAGACAAAGACCTGGGAGTGTATGTTACCAGGCTACCAGTGAAGGGATATCCAGCACACCAATACCACATGGGAAACACTCCACTATCCACCACAGAGGCAGAGAAAGACCTGGGAGTGTATGTTACCAGGCTACCAGTGAAGGGATATCCAGCACACCAATACCACATGGGAAACACTCCACTATCCACCACAGAGGCAGAGAAAGACCTGGGAGTGTATGTTACCAGGCTACCAGTGAAGGGATATCCAGCACACCAATACCACATGGGAAACACTCCACTATCCACCACAGAGGCAGAGAAAGACCTGGGAGTGTATGTTACCAGGCTACCAGTGAAGGGATATCCAGCACACCAATACCACATGGGAAACACTCCACTACCCACCACAGAGGCAGAGAAAGACCTGGGAGTGTATGTTACCAGGCTACCAGTGAAGGGATATCCAGCACACCAATACCACATGGGAAACACTCCACTATCCACCACAGAGGCAGAGAAAGACCTGGGAGTGTATGTTACCAGGCTACCAGTGAAGGGATATCCAGCACACCAATATCACATGGGAAACACTCCACTATCCACCACAGAGGCAGAGAAAGACCTGGGAGTGTATGTTACCAGGCTACCAGTGAAGGGATATCCAGCACACCAATACCACATGGGAAACACTCCACTATCCACCACAGAGGCAGAGAAAGACCTGGGAGTGTATGTTACCAGGCTACCAGTGAAGGGATATCCAGCACACTAATACCACATGGGAAACACTCCACTATCCACCACAGAGGCAGAGAAAGACCTGGGAGTGTATGTTACCAGGCTACCAGTGAATGGATATCCAGCACACAAATACCACATGGGAAACACTCCACTATCCACCACAGAGGCAGAGAAAGACCTGGGAGTGTATGTTACCAGGCTACCAGTGAAGGGATATCCAGCACACCAATACCACATGGGAAACACTCCACTATCCACCACAGAGAAAGACCTGGGAGTGTATGTTACCAGGCTACCAGTGAAGGGATATCCAGCACACCAATACCACATGGGAAACACTCCACTATCCACCACAGAGAGAGAGAGAGAGAGAGAGAGAGAGAGAGAGAGAGAGAGAGAGAGAGAGAGAGAGAGAGAGAGAGAGAGAGAGAGAGAGAGAGAGGAGAAGAGATGAGAAGAGGTGAGAGAGAGAGAGAGAGAGAGAGAGAGAGAGAGAGAGAGAGAGAGAGAGAGAGAGAGAGAGAGAGACCCAGCATAGTGAGGGAGACAACACCTGTGGTCATATGCCGGAGAGGGACGGGAGGGGAAGGAATTATAGGAGAAGGGAACAGACTCCAGGAGACGGGACACAACATCTGTGGTCATATGCCGGAGAGGGACAGGAGGAGAAGGAATTATAGGAGAAGGGAACAGACCCCAGGAGACGGGACACAACATCTGTGGTCATATGCCGGAGAGAGACAGAACGGGAAGGAATGATAGGAGAAGGGAACAGACCCCAGGAGACGGGACACAACATCTGTGGTCATATGCCGGAGAGAGACAGAAGGGGAAGGAATTATAGGAGAAGGGAACAGACCCCAGGAGACGGGACACAACATCTGTGGTCATATGCCGGAGAGAGACAGAAGGGGAAGGAATTATAGAAGGGAACAGACCCCAGGAGACGGGACACAACATCTGTGGTCATGTGCTGGAGAGACAGAAGGGGGAGGAATTATAGGAGAAGGGAACAGACCCCAGGAGACGGGACACAACATCTGTGGTCATATGCCGAAGAGAGACAGAAGGAGAAGGAATTATAGGAGAATGGAACAGACCCCAGGAGACGGGACACAACCCCCGATTAATACCTGGTACCCATTCACTGCTGGGTGGCCAGAGGCGTAGGGTATCGGAAAAGCCACCCAAATTTTTCCGCTCTGCCCAGGAATCGAACCCGGGCTCTCTCAGGAGGAGGAGTAGGAGGAAGGAAGGGAGAGGAGGAGGAGGAGGAAGAGAGATAAGGAAGAGGAGGGAGAGAGATTAAACAGAAAAGAAGGAAGAAAAAATGAAAGGCATACAATTTAGAAGCACAAGCAAGCTATGGCCATATTACAAGCTCTCTGGCTTAATAAATATTGCTGGAAATGACCTCAAGGGAATGGGCAAGGAAGGGAGGTTGAAGATATCCTAAACTTAACAAAACCTGACAAAAACAAAACAGTTACTATAGGTCTTGACTCAGAAAATTCATATATGCTTCCTTACTAATGAGACTTTCTATACAACTAAGTGAGGTGATTCTTTGTTGATATATACTGTAAAGTGCTGGCTATCATGTGTTTGAAGATACCCTAAACTTAACCTAACATAACCTATCAAAACCCCACACAGTTACTATATGGATTGACTCAGAAAATTCATATATGCTTCCTTACTAATGAGACTTTCTATACAACTAAGTGAGGTGATTCTTTGTTGATATATACTGTAAAGTGCTGGCTATCATGTGTTTGAAGATACCCTAAACTTAACCTAACATAACCTATCAAAACCACAAACAGTTACTACAGGTCTTGACTCAGAAAATTCATATATACTTCCTTACTAATGAGACTTTCTATACAACTAAGTGAGGTGATTCTTTGTTGATATATACTGTAAAGTGCTGGCTATCATGTGTTTGAAGATACCCTAAACTTAACCTAACATAACCTATCAAAACCCCACACAGTTACTATAGGTCTTGACTCAGAAAATTCATATATGCTTCCTTACTAATGAGACTTTCTATAGAACTAAGTGAGGTCATTCTTTGTTGATATATACTGTAAAATGCTGGCTATCATCTGTTTGAAGATACCCTAAACTTAACCTAACATAACCTATCAAAACCCCAAACAGTTACTATATGGATTGACTCAGAAAATTCATATATGCTTCCTTACTAATGAGACTTTCAATACAACTAAGTGAGGTCATTCTTTGTTGATTTATACTGTAAAGTGCTGGCTATCATGTGTTTGAAGATACCCTAAACTTAACCTAACATAACCTATCAAAACCCCAAACAATTACTTAAGGGATTGACTCAGAAAATTCATATATGCTTCCTTACTAATGAGACTTTCAATACAACTAAGTGAGGTCATTCTTTGTTGATTCATACTGTAAAGTGCTGGCTATCATGTGTTTGAAGATACCCTAAACTTAACCTAACATAACCTATCAAAACCCGAAACAGTTACCATATGGATTGACTCAGAAAATTCATATATGCTTCCTTACTAACAAGACTCTCTATACAACTAAGTGAGGTCATTCTTTGTTGATTTATACTGTAAAGTGCTGGCTATCATGAGTTTGAAGATACCCTAAACTTAACCTAACATAACCTATCAAAACCACAAACAGTTACTATAGGTCTTGACTCAGAAAATTCATATATGCTTCCTTACTAATGAGACTTTCTATACAACTAAGTGAGGTCATTCTTTGTTGATTTATACTGTAAAGTGCTGGCTATCATGTGTTTGAAGATACCCTAAACTTAACCTAACATAACCTATCAAAACCACTAACAGTTACTATAGGTCTTGTCTCAGAAAATTCATATATGCTTCCTTACTAATGAGACTTTCTATACAACTAAGTGAGGGAATTCTTTGTTGATTTATACTGTAAAGTGCTGGCTATCATGTGTTTGAAGATACCCTAAACTTAACCTAACATAACCTATCAAAACCCGAAACAGTTACTATATATGGATTAACTCAGAAAATTCATATATGCTTCCTTACTAATGAGACTTTGAATACAACTTAGTGAGGTCATTCTTTGTTGATATATACTGTAAAGTGCTGGCTATCATGTGTTTGAAGATACCCTAAACTTATCCTAACATAACCTATCAAAACCCCAAACAGTTACTATATGGATTGACTCAGAAAATTCATATATGCTTCTCTACTAATGAGACTTTCTATACAACTAAGTGAGGTCATTCTTTGTTGATTTATACTGTAAAGTGCCGGCTATCATGTGTTTGAAGATACCCTAAACTTAACCTAACATAACCTATCAAAACCCCAAACAGTTACTATATGGATTGACTCAGAAAATTCATATATGCTTCCTTACTAATGAGACTTTCAATACAACTAAGTGAGGTCATTCTTTGTTGATTTATACTGTAAAGTGCTGGCTATCATGTGTTTGAAGATGCCCTAAACTTAACCTAACATAACCTATCAAAACCCCAAAGAGTTACTATATGGATTGACTCAGAAAATTCATATATGCTTCCTTACTAATGAGACTTTCTATACAACTAAGTGAGGTCATTCTTTGTTGATTTATACTGTAAAGTGCTGGCTATCATGTGTTTGAAGATACCCTAAACTTAACCTAACATAACCTATCAAAACCCCAAACAGTTACAATAGGTCTTGACTCAGAAAATTCATATATGCTTCCTTACTAATGAGACTTTCTATACAACTAAGTGAGGGAATTCTTTGATGATTTATACTGTAAAGTGCTGGCTATCATGTGTTTGAAGATACCCTAAACTTAACCTATCAAAACGTCAAACAGTTACTATATGGATTGACTCAGAAAATTCATATATGCTTCCTTACTTATGAGACTTTCTATATAACTAAGTGAGGTCATTCTTTGTTGATATATACTGTAAAGTGCTGGCTATCATGTGTTTGAAGATACCCTAAACTTAACCTAACATAACCTATCAAAACCCCAAACAGTTACTATATGGACTGACTCAGAAAATTCATATATGCTTCCTTACTAATGAAACTTTCTATACAACTAAGTGAGGTCATTCTTTTTTTATTTATACTGTAAAGAGCTGGCTATCATGTGTTTGAAGGTACCCTAAACTTAACCTAACATAACCTATCAAAACCCCAAACAGTTACTATATGGATTGACTCAGAAAATTCATATATGCTTCCTTACTAATGAGACTTTCAATACAACTAAGTGAGGTCATTCTTTGATGATTTATACTGTAAAGTGCTGGCTATCATGTGTTTGAAGATACCCTAAACTTAACCTAACATAACCTATCAAACCCCCAAACAGTTACTATGTCTTGACTCAGAAAATTCATATATGCTTCCTTACTAATGAGACTTTCTATACAACTAAGTGAGGGAATTCTTTGTTGATTCATACTGTAAAGTGCTGGCTATCATGTGTTTGAAGATACCCTAAACTTAACCTAACATAACCTATCAAAACCCGAAACAGTTACTATATATGGATTAACTCAGAAAATTCATATATGCTTCCTTACTAATGAGACTTTGAATACAACTTAGTGAGGTCATTCTTTGTTGATATATACTGTAAAGTGCTGGCTATCATGTGTCTGAAGATGCCCTAAACTTAACCTAACATAACCTATCAAAACCCCCAAACAGTTACTATATGGATTCACTCAGAAAATTCATATATGCTTCCTTACTAATGAGACTTTCAATACAACTAAGTGAGGTCATTCTTTGTTGATTCATACTGTAAAGTGCTGGCTATCATGTGTTTGAAGATACCCTAAACTTAACCTAACATAACCTATCAAAACCCCAAACAGTTACTATATATGGATTGATTCAGAAAATTCATAAATGCTTCCTTACTAGTGAGACTTTCTATAGAACTAAGTGAGGTCATTCTTTGTTGATATATACTGTAAAGTGCTGGCTATCATGTGTCTGAAGATGCCCTAAACTTAACCTAACATAACCTATCAAAACCCCAAACAGTTACTATATGGACTGACTCAGAAAATTCATATATGCTTCCTTACTAATGAGACTTTCTATACAACTAAGTGAGGTCATTCTTTTTTTATTTATACTGTAAAGAGCTGGCTATCATGTGTTTGAAGATACCCTAAACTTAACCTAACATAACCTATCAAAACCCCAAACAGTTACTATAGGTCTTGACTCAGAAAATTCATATATGCTTCCTTACTAATGAGACTTTCTATACAACTAAGTGAGGTCATTCTTTGATGATTTATACTGTAAAGTGCTGGCTATCATGTGTTTGAAGATACCCTAAACTTAACCAAACATAACCTATCAAAACAAAAAACAGTTACTATAGGTCTTGACTCAGAAAATTCATATATGCTTCCTTACTAATGAGACTTTCTATACAACTAAGTGAGGGAATTCTTTGTTGATTCATACTGTAAAGTGCTGGCTATCATGTGTTTGAAGATACCCTAAACTTAACCTAACATAACCTATCAAAACCCCAAACAGTTACTATAGGTCTTGACTCAGAAAATTCATATATGCTTCCTTACTAATGAGACTTTCAATACAACTTAGTGAGGTCATTCTTTGTTGATATATACTGTAAAGTGCTGGCTATCATGTGTTTGAAGATACCCTAAACTTAACCTAACATAACCTATCAAAACCGCAAACAGTTACTATACGTCTTGACTCAGAAAATTCATATATGCTTCCTTACTAATGAGACTTTCTATACAACTAAGTGAGGTCATTCTTTGTTGATATATACTGTAAAGTGCTGGCTATCATGTGTTTGAAGATACCCTAAACTTAACCTAACATAACCTATCAAAACCCCAAACAGTTACTATATATGGATTAACTCAGAAAATTCATATATGCTTCCTTACTAATGAGACTTTGAATACAACTTAGTGAGGTCATTCTTTGTTGATATATACTGTAAAGTGCTGGCTATCATGTGTTTGAAGATACCCTAAACTTAACCTAACATAACCTATCAAAACCCCAAACAGTTACTATAGGTCTTGACTCAGAAAATTCATATATGCTTCCTTACTAATGAGACTTTCTATACAACTAAGTGAGGGAATTCTTTGTTGATATATACTGTAAAGTGCTGGCTATCATGTGTTTGAAGATACCCTAAACTTAACCTAACATAACCTATCAAACCCCCAAACAGTTACTATATGTCTTGACTCAGAAAATTCATATATGCTTCCTTACTAATGAGACTTTCTATACAACTAAGTGAGGGAATTCTTTGATGATTTATACTGTAAAGTGCTGGCTATCATGTGTTTGAAGATACCCTAAACTTAACCTAACATAACCTATCAAAACCCGAAACAGTTACTATATATGGATTAACTCAGAAAATTCATATATGCTTCCTTACTAATGAGACTTTGAATACAACTTAGTGAGGTCATTCTTTGTTGATATATACTGTAAAGTGCTGGCTATCATGTGTTTGAAGATGCCCTAAACTTAACCTAACATAACCTATCAAAACCCCAAACAGTTACTATATGGATTGACTCAGAAAATTCATATATGCTTCCTTACTAATGAGACTTTCTATATCACTAAGTGAGGTCATTCTTTGTTGATATATACTGTAAAGTGCTGGCTATCATGTGTTTGAAGATACCCTAAACTTAACCTAACATAACCTATCAAAACCCGAAACAGTTATTATATGGATTGACTCAGAAAATTCATATATGCTTCCTTACTAATAAGACTTTCAATACAACTAAGTGAGGTTATTCTTTGTTGATTTATACTGTAAAATGCTGGCTATCATGTGTTTGAAGATACCCTAAACTTAACCTAACATAACCTATCAAAACCCCAAACAGTTACTATATATCTTGATACAGAAAATTCATATATGCTTCCTTACTAACGAGACTTTCTATACAACTAAGTGAGGTTATTCTTTGTTGATTTATACTGTAAAGTGCTGGCTATCATGTGTTTGAAGATACCCTAAACTTAACCTAACATAACCTATCAAAACCCCAAACAGTTACTATAGGTCTTGACTCAGAAAATTCATATATGCTTCCTTACTAATGAGACTTTCTATACAACTAAGTGAGGTCATTCTTTGTTGATTTATACTGTAAAGTGCTGGCTATCATGTGTTTGAAGACACCCTAAACTTAACCTAACATAACCTATCAAAACCCCAAACAGTTACTTAAGGGATTGACTCAGAAAATTCATATATGCTTCCTTACTAATGAGACTTTCTATAGAACTAAGTGAGGTCATTCTTTGTTGATATATACTGTAAAGTGCTGGCTATCATGTGTTTGAAGATACCCTAAACTTAACCTAACATAACCTATCAAAACCCCCAAACAGTTACCATATGGATTGACTCAGAAAATTCATATATGCTTCCTTACTAATGAGACTTTCAATACAACTTTGTGAGGTCATTCTTTGTTGATATATACTGTAAAGTGCTGGCTATCATGTGTTTGAAGATACCCTAAACTTAACCTAACATAACCTATCAAAACCCCAAACAGTTACCATATGGATTGACTCAGAAAATTCATATATGCTTCCTTACTAATGAGACTTTCAATACAACTTTGTGAGGTCATTCTTTGTTGATATATACTGTAAAGTGCTGGCTATCATGTGTTTGAAGATACCCTAAACTTAACCTAACATAACCTATCAAAACCCCAAACAGTTACTATAGGTCTTGACTCAGAAAATTCATATATGCTTCCTTACTAATGAGACTTTCTATAGAACTAAGTGAGGTCATTCTTTGTTGATATATACTGTAAAGTGCTGGCTATCATGTGTTTGAAGATACCCTAAACTTAACCTAACATAACCTATCAAAACCCCCAAACAGTTACCATATGGATTGACTCAGAAAATTCATATATGCTTCCTTACTAATGAGACTTTCAATACAACTTTGTGAGGTCATTCTTTGTTGATATATACTGTAAAGTGCTGGCTATCATGTGTTTGAAGATACCCTAAACTTAACCTAACATAACCACGCTGTGGCCTCTAATGACTCACTCTTTGTTCTCCACACAGGTACAAACGACGTCACCACGACCCGGTCTGAGGAACTGCTGGACAAGTACCGTAGAGTAGTTCTCCAAAATGATCTGAAATAGGTCGTTTTGTATTAGTGCATTTACAGAGGAAAGTTTGGTTTAGTCGGCGCAACATCTGTGGTCATATGCCGGAGGGAGGCAGAAGGGGAAGGAATTATAGGAGAAGGGAACAGTTGGAAAGTTTGGTTTAGTGGGCGCAACATCTGTGGTCATATGCCGGAGGGAGGCAGAAGGGGAAGGAATTATAGGAGAAGGGAACAGTTGGAAAGTTTGGTTTAGTGGGCGCAACATCTGTGGTCATATGCCGGAGAGAGACAGAAGGGGAAGGAATTATAGGAGAAGGGAACAGTTGGAAAGTTTGGTTTAGTGGGCGCAACATCTGTGGTCATATGCCGGAGGGAGGCAGAAGGGGAAGGAATTATAGGAGAAGGGAACAGACCCCAGGAGACGGGACACAACCCCCGATTAATACCTGGTACACTGCTGGGTGGACAGGGGCGTAGGGTATCGGAAAAGCCGCCCAAATTTTTCCACTCCGCCCGGGAATCGAATCCGGGCTCTCTCGGTTCTAACAAGTGTTTCTTGAGGTTCATGGTACAGAAGAAGGGTCAGACTACCACCAGGGTCATAAAACTACTCCTGGAAATGCCTACAACTCCTACGAAAGCCTTGTCAAATATGTGTTTCTAGGTTCATGGTACAGAAGAAGGGTCACACCACCACCAGGGTCATAGAACTACTCCTGGAAATGCCCACAACTCCTATGAAAGCCTTGTCAAATATGTGTTTCTAGGTTCACAGTACAGAAGAAGGGTCACACCACCACCAGGGTCATAGAACTACTCCTGGAAATGCCCACAACTCCCACGAAAGCCTTGTCAAATATGTGTTTCTAGGTTCACAGTACAGAAGAAGGGTCACACCACCACCAGGGTCATAGAACTACTCCTGGAAATGCCCACAACTCCTACGAAAGCCTTGTCAAATATGTGTTTCTAGGTTCACAGTACAGAAGAAGGGTCACACTACCACCAGGGTCATAAAACTACTCCTGGAAATGCCTACAACTCCTACGAAAGCCTTGTCAAATATGTGTTTCTAGGTTCACAGTACAGAAGAAGGGTCACACTACCACCAGGGTCATAAAACTATTCCTGGAAATGCCCACAACTCCCACAAAAGCCTTGTCAAATATGTGTTTCTAGGTTCACAGTACAGAAGAAGGGTCACACTACCACCAGGGTCATAAAACTACTCCTGGAAATGCCTACAACTCCTATGAAAGCCTTGTCAAATATGTGTTTCTAGGTTCACAGCACAGAAGAAGGGTCACACCACCACCAGGGTCATAGAACTACTCCTGGAAATGCCCACAACTCCCACGAAAGCCTTGTCAAATATGTGTTTCTAGGTTCACAGTACAGAAGAAGGGTAAGAGGAAGAGAGGAGGATTTGATGTATTCTTAAAAATTACATATTTATGAACAAACATTTCACATTGGGTCAGCTTCAAAGCCTTTCACACACCTTTGTTGGACGATATCTAAGTTGCCCTGCAGCGTGGGGTAGGGCATCTCCGAGCCAGGGTCCAGGTGGGACATGGCCACCTTCTGGGCCGCAGAGATCAGCGGGGAGACGTACAAGCATCGTGCCTGGACCTGACCACGGACAACACTTCCAATACTCTGTGGGCAAGGACGAACATGTCAACATACAGCATATTGGAACAGACATTATTAGCCCGGTAGCAGCGGGGACCATGTTTCTTAATGGTCCCTCTAAGCAAGAAAAATGAGAAAAAATCACCCCTCACACAAACCATTTCATAATATATATCAAAGCATTTGTGATCAGATTATGTATCATCTATTTTGGGGGTTTATATCATGGCACAAATTTGGCCCGTCGCTGCTACACGGTAAAGTCACAAATTTGGCCCGTCGCTGCTACACGGTAAAGCCACAAATTTGGCCCATCAACGCTACACGGTAAAGCCACAAATTTGGCCCATCGCTGCTACACGGTAAAGCCACAAATCTGGCCCATCGCTGCTACACGGTAAAGCCACAAATCTGGCCCGTCGCTGCTACGGTAAAGCCACAAATTTGGCCGTCTGCTACACGGTAAAGCCACAAATTTGCCCGTCGCTGCTACGGTAAAGCCACAATTTATTGTCGCTGCTACACGGTAAAGCCACAAATTTGGCCCATCGCTGCTACACGGTAAAGCCACAAATTTGGCCCGTCGCTGCTACACGGTAAAGCCACAAATTTGGCCCGTCGCTGCTACACGGTAAAGCCACAAATTTGGCCCGTCGCTGCTACACGGTAAAGCCACAAATTTGGCCCGTCGCTGCTACACGGTAAAGCCACAAATTTGGCCCGTCGCTGCTACACGGTAAAGCCACAAATTTGGCCCCGTCACTGCTACGGTAAAGCCACAAATTTGGCCCAATCGCTGCTACACGGTAAAGCCACAAATTTGGCCCGTCGCTCTACTACGGTAAAAGCCACAAATTTGGCCCGTCGCTACTACACGGTAAAGCCACAAATTTGGCCCGTCGCTGCTACACGGTAAAGCCACAAATTTGGCCCGTCGCTGCTACACGGTAAAGCCACAAATTTGGCCCGTCGCTGCTACTGGGTTAATACGAGCGTGGACAAATATTGAAAAGTTTATGAAAAAATGGAAAATGATCTCCTTTTCCAACTTTATTATTTTTTAATCTAGTTATGCTCACCACTGTTAATAAACCTGAGAGCAAATTTTATCTCTCCATGCAAGGGTGTGTGCAAGGAAGGACCCATTTCTAGAGGACCATTGGTAGGAAAAAGCATAAAAGCCATTATACCAGATGATGGTTTTAAGGGCGTGTATTTTTTATCTATAACACAGAGGCATGAAGGGCATTTTGGGTGACAGAGCTAAACTACCGTACATATTTAACCCGGTAGCAGCGACGGACCAAATTTGTGGCTTTACCGTGTAGCAGCGACGGGCCAAATTTGTGGCTTTACCGTGTAGCAGCGACGGGCCAAATTTGTGGCTTTACCGTGTAGCAGCGACGGGCCAAATTTGTGGCTTTACCGTGTAGCAGCGACGGTCCAAATTTGTGGCTTTACCGTGTAGCAGCGACGGGCCAAATTTGTGGCTTTACCGTGTAGCAGTGACGGGCCAAATTTGTGGCTTTACCGTGTAGCAGCGACGGGCCAAATTTGTGGCTTTACCGTGTAGCAGCGACGGGCCAAATTTGTACCATGAAATTAACCCCCAAAATAGATGACACATACACTGATCACAAATGCCTTGATATATTTATTATGAAATGGTTTGTGTGAGGGGTGATTTTTTCTCGTTTTTCTCGCTTGGAGGGACCATTAAGAAGCACGATCCCTGCTGCAACCACCTCCACTGGGTTAAGGCCGTGTGTTTTCTACCTACAACATAATGGCATGGAGGTAATTTTGGGTGGCGGAGCTAAAGTACTGTACGTATTTAAAGGTATTACTTCTAAACTTTGATGGCAAACATGGTCAGTATCATTGGTAAATATCATTCAACAGGCTGACTTAATTGGTGGGACTTCCAGATGATAGGACTGGGTAAAGATTGGTTTTAGTGCCATGCCAGTATTTCATAACCTGCCTTATGAAACATCAGTATCTCTTCATATATCTTTTCCACAAATGTTCAACAATCTTTTTTTTTTTTTTTTTTTTTTTACAGCAAAGGAGACAGCTCAAGGGCACAAAAAAGTAAACATTAATAAAAAAAAGCCCGCTACTCGCTGCTCCTAAAAAGAATCCAAAGAGGTGGCCGAAAGAGAGGTCAGTTTCGGGAGGAGAGGTGTCCTAATATGGAAACACTTTCAAAATCCTATTCAAGGACTATTTATTGTTGAAAATAGGGGATGATATTCTCGGTAATAATAGCTCGCAGAGGGTTTAGGGTGGGGGAGCACACTTAAACTACCCCAACCTAAGTTTACAACCTGCTAACAGACCTCGACCCCCATTTCTAACCAGGGGGGGGCTACACACCCCCTGGACCACCCCACATGTATATGCAAATTATTTCTGTGAGGAGGTATTTCTCTCAACAGCAGCTACACTGTCGTCGCGGCCAGAGGAGGCTACGCTTTCGTGAACATTATCCACCATTTTCAACAACAAATAGTCCTTGAATTGGATTTTGAAAGCGTTTCCATGACTGTTGAAGGCTTGTAGAAAAGATATATTTTGAAAGCGTTTATATGACTGTTGAAGGTTTGTAGAAAAAGATATATTTTGAAAGGTTTGTAGAAAAGATATATTTTAAAAGGTTTGAAGAAAAGATATATTTTGAAAGCTTTTATATGACTGTTGAAGGTTTGTAGAAAAAGATATATTTTGAAAGCGTTTATATGACTGTTGAAGGTTTGTAGAAAAGATGTATTTTGAAAGGTTTGTAGAAAAAGATATATTTTGAAAGGTTTGTAGAAAAGACATATTTTTAAAAGGTTTGTAGAAAAAGATATATTTTGAAAGGTTTGTAGAAAAGACATATTTTTAAAAGGTTTGTAGAAAAGATATATTTTGAAAGGTTTGAAGAAAAGACATATTTTAAAAGGTTTGAAGAAAAGATATATTTTGAAAGCGTTTATATGACTGTTGAAGGTTTGTAGAAAAAGATATATTTTGAAAGGTTTGTAGAAAAGATATATTTTAAAAGGTTTGAAGAAAAGATATATTTTGAAAGGTTTGTAGAAAAGATATATTTTGAAAGGTTTGTAGAAAAGACATATTTTAAAAGGTTTGAAGAAAAGATATATTTTGAAAGCGTTTATATGACTGTTGAAGGTTTGTAGAAAAAGATATATTTTGAAAGCGTTTATATGACTGTTGAAGGTTTGTAGAAAAAGATATATTTTGAAAGGTTTGTAGAAAAGATATATTTTGAAAGGTTTGTAGAAAAGATATATTTTGAAAGGTCTGTAGAAAAGATATATTTTGAAAGGTTTGTAGAAAAGATATATTTTGAAAGGTTTGTAGAAAAGATATATTTTGAAAGGTTTGTAGAAAAGATATATTTTGAAAGGTTTGTAGAAA
>NW_026112218.1:0-191107 GCF_024679095.1 Eriocheir sinensis
ATGAGAAAAACCGACACTATGTGAAAACGGACAACAACGCTAGTGTTAGCGTGGACTATAGAGAAGAGTACATATTACGCGTCAAATTGGGTGTTTATTTCATACCTACTTTGGGTAAGGTGTACAAGTTCCTAGACAGTGCAGATAAATTCATCGAATACCTGACAGAGGTAAGCGTCGGATTGCGGTTGAAAGAATGCATACAGAGCGTTGTTGGTGTCGAACGTGTCTGTCCTGAGCATTTCTGTTACGAGTTGCAATATGTGGGACCGGGATTGGATGTGGTGCTCCAAGCAGATGAGAGTATTATTCTAGACACTAGATATCGAGAAATGTGTGTATACAACATGGTGATGTTAAAACATTGTATAGCTGTTGAGGATCAACATCTTTATGATGGATTGTGGTCTTTAGAAAACACCTGTGATTTAGCATGTGTTGATAAGAGATACTACGTCACCATTAGTAGTACGTTGTGGGGGTGTGTGGTGGGTGTGGGTGTGTGGCCCTGCTAAACTGGGTCCAGATTTACCTGATATATTTGCATTTTATATACATTGTTGAAATTATTGCGGAACTAAACCGGGGTGTGTGTGGGGGTGGGGGTGGGTGGGTGGTCGTGGAGGAGGCGGCGGGTTCGTAGTAGTAGTAGGAGGCTTAAGGCGGGTGTGAGTGAGTGAGTCACCACCTAAACCACCACCACCACCTAACCTAACCTAAACCACCACCTACACAGCTGTCACAACCACCCTCTTCCCATTCTCGTGGCAAAATTAATTTCGGACGGATTACGAATCACTATATGTCATGACCCCCCTGCAGATCTGGACCCCACTTGGAAAACAAGAGGGAGGGGTGTGTGGGTGGTAGGGTGGCTCAAACTAGGAGGAGGAGGAGGAGGGAGGGAGGCTACAGATTAGCAGCAGTGGGGTGGGGTGTTGTGGACAAGTTAAAGAACTACGATTATAATATCCGTCTGCGTTATTTTCACTTCAGTTGTCAACCATGTGAGAATTTAGAATCAACCCTTCTAGAACTTGGAAATGAAAGTATCAGACAAATTTGTAATTCTCCTTATGTTACAATTCTTCATGTGTCTACTAATAAGAAGAGGACCAGTCTTGTTGATTTACATCAGTTTGTTAAGGTTAATTTACCTGCCTCCTTAAAATTATATTTTTCTGTCAGCACTGGAAATCATATTTTTAGTTTCATTAATAAAAGTTTTATCATTTCTTCGAATGTGTTCCATTGTGACATATTTCCATCCAATAGGGTTTTTTTTTTTTTTTTTTTTTTTTTTACATTGCAGCCTATTGCGCCGGTAGGCTTCTTCCTGGTGGATCCTAATGGTCGGTCCAAGGCTTCTTTCCGGTAGGTCCTGATGGTCGGCCCAGCCCGTTCTGGCGCAGGCGAGTGTTTATAGTGGCGCCATCTTGCATTGGCTCATGCTGCCCTCCCAGAGCTAATCTTTGATCCTAGAATCTAAAGTCCGAGTTGATAGGTGGTCTTCTGGACAGCATGTGGGTAGTTTTAAGCCACTCGGCGGCTGAAAATCCCAGCTTGGTGGCACCGTGCGGGAATTGAACTCGCGTCCTCCTGAACACGAGGCCGTTACTTTGACGACTCAGCCACCGCCTCCTGTGTTAGGTAAGAACGGAATAAATGAAGTTTTATTTGGATGTAATTGTGATAACGGGATACAAGGATAATAAAAAAGGAAGGAATATTGGGTATATATACAAAAAATTAAATCAATGATTTTATTATTCTATAAAATAGGGATGGGGGTTCACTTTGTACACTCTTGATGAGTTTCATCCAAGGTGGAAAGTAGTAAATGCCCATTTTATTAGGTATCTTCATCTTAATAAATCTATAACCTAAAAATTCGGTGGTTATATTTGTACTCATGTTTTCTAATAGAAAACATGTCCACAACAACACCAAGAACAAGTCATCTAACAACATTCATCCATTTTTTAATTTAAAATTCGATAAATTAGAATTGTCTAAGTCAGTTCGTCGAAATAATTTTTTGAAGAATTACATTCAGGTTGTAAGATATTTTAAATTGGGTATTCTACCTGCTGACATATCCAGAGAAATATAAATCGTTTCTTTGAATGACTCGAATGTAGCTTGCGTCGTGACACCATTAGGTCTTCATGTCGCATTGGTGGCTAGTAAACTTATAGTTTACCCGCGTCAGTACCAATTCGAAAACGTGTTCTGTTCGGAGGGAAAACAACATAGCCTTGTTTTTAATCCTAGTACGTCCAAGTGGAGTAGCGGGTGTAGCATCAACTTTAACATCTTTAAAATCCAACAGTCTTATGGCCGAAGAAAATTTTTATCGCTGAAGGACATATACATTGTAGGAGAAGATCCGACGTTATCTTTGATCAAATATCTCTTTGAGATCAAATGGACAGGACACGGGACGGAACAACACCCTTCACCTGCGGTGATTTTAAAGAGACACATGTTCTTTCTGAACGGCGAGCTTTGAGTCTGGTGTTTCTCTTTGGTTTGATGATATTGTTTCTTTTGTTTTTAATAAGGCTAGATGTTGATGTCAAAGTAGATCATGTCAACAGGTACATGAAGATCGTTGAAAAACACCTCCTGTTTTTTAAATTATGTCGTGAGTGCTTTAGATGGATTCAAAGACCTTCCTTTTTCCTCAAAGAGAAATATTGACGAATATGTCTACTACCAACAACATCCAGGGCAACTTCTACAGGTTTTGATGTAATTGGTATTTGTCTAATAAAATCATACTATATTCTAGTGTTATTTTTATTTTCCTTATAGCTTATGTTACATTTAATGTTGAAAATATCATCATAGTTTAACACGGTTTCTTCAGGTTACAATTAATATTGAAAATATCATCATAGTTCAACACGGTTTCTTCGGGAACGTAGTCACCCAACATAGAGTCGTAAACAATCTTCGATGCATTGTATACTTCAGGTTTGTAACTTTCCAAAGTTGCTGCATCCGATGTATTAAAAAACTGCACAAATTCAGATTGCATTCCAAGATAAAATTGGAGAGTTAATCTGCAAACGTTAGCCTTTACCATTGAAAAGACACTAGGACAGAGCAACAACACATCGATATTCCATCCCTTCGATTTTAAAAAGTTCTTATACAGAATGTAAAACAAATACAGAGTCGAAAAGGTTGCATTCTCGTTAGTGTGGAAACTCTTATTTAAATTTAATTTGATTTGAGATAAATAATCATACATCAATATTGCATTAGTGGTAAAAATTTTTGTAGTATCCTTTCCAAAGAAGAGATCGAGTACATTGTTTGGTTCAAGCGTTTCTAACCGATACATCGGATTAAATTTAGATTTCATCATTTCCAATAACGAAACCACAAAAGAATGCATTACGTTATGAACCGATATCATATTTTTTAAAATCCAAGATACAGAGTCAATCCCATACTTCATGAGTTTTCCCATGTCTTTCCTTCTGCTAGTGTCATCTACCAAGATTGTGAGTAACTCCACCGCTGGGTAAGAACCTAAGACACAACTGAGGTTATTCAGGTTACCATTGTCTTCGTTTATAGACGGAGTTTTATTTAACTTAGCATTTTTTTAAATTAAGGTTGTAGAGTATAAACTAGAGATGCGTTTATCATTTTCACTGATTAAGTTCTCCTGAGTAAGAACATCACTTTCGTACATAAAATAATTTCCAGCTCGGTTGTATTCGATAGAAGCACCTATCACATCGACGTTGTCTGTTATCAATTTAGGGTTAGCTTTAAAACTCGGACGCAACAATTTTTTTCTATCCTCCAATTATTTGGGTTGTTCAATTTCCATTTTGTCTTCGCTGGGTTGCTCAACTTCCATTTTTTCTTCCCGTAGTTCTTCTTCGCCTCTTGTAGCGCTAGTTGATAGTGGTGGTGGTGGAGGAGGCTCCTCTCGTGGGGGATCTTCTGGTGCACTATCTACCTCTGCATCTCCCACAATCATTGCTACCTCTGCATCTCCCACAATCATTGGTGCAGGCTCTTCTGGTGTTTGATATCCTGGTATTGTATCTACCACAATCATTGATGTAGGATCTAATGCTGCAGGTGTAGGCTCTCCTGGTGGTGAAAGTGGTGGTGGTGGTGGTAGCGGTGATAGTGGTGGTGGCGGTGGCATTGGTTGCAAAGGTAGCGGTGGTGGTGATGGTGGCGGTGGTAGCGGTGGCATTGGTTGCAAAGGTAGCGGTGGTGGTGATGCTGGATCATTTAGGCTTTCTTCCATTTCCATTTGTATCGAATTATTTTCAACATTCGAGCTTTCTTCTATGGTGTCATTGCTAACCGGCTCATTTAAAGGGCTTCTTCTGTGCTTTCTGTTATTGAATCGCTCATTCAGGATGGAAAAGGACAACAACAACGACAGTAGCTTTAAGTCAGTTGCTTCTGCTACGTTGAAGGAATTGAATTATTATTATAAAACTTTAAAACAATGTATATCGTCACAACCAGAAATACGAAAACATTGTTATAACAATCAGGTGAATCACAAAGGTCAGGTTCTCGGTTGTTCTCACTGTCAACAGAGTTACAATAGTCATCTGGATGATGAAGAAGATTCAGACCGCACGCAAGATATACTTACAACAGCTGCGTTCTATGGCTTGATTCTCTCTACTGGATCGCTAACCAATTCAAATTTAGTTTCTTTGTGTTCTAGGTTGCAGAAACACGATAGGAGTCTTGCGTCGTTAAATTACGACAGTTTTGTCGACGTTGTATATAGTGATTTTGATCCGCTCGAGGTGGATCTCTTGAATCAACATCAACAGCAACAACCACATCAGCAGCATCAAGACAACCGCAACGACAAGAAAAAGGATGAATCCGTACTTGAGACAATTGAAGTCGGTGATGATTGCCCCTTACTCGGCGACACCTTCGTGAGAGAGAGTGTTGAACGACCAACTGTCGACTCTATACCACGCGTTAGAGTTGTACGATCAAAATCTCGACGGTGAGAAATATTTATCTTCAAATACAGCTTCGGATGCTAACATCATTACATGCACTATGTTTTCAGAAACACCCCAGTACAACTCTAACATGTTAAAGTTAGTCGCCTCAAGCGGATCTGTTGTACCAGTGCGAGGATTACACAGTCGTCCGGTCACTTGCAGTATAACTGCGACACCAGTGTTAATCAGCAACTCTTTCTTGTTAAAGTTTTTTGTGGACAAGGCTATGTATAATAGAATGTTAGTCTTCAATCTCGAAACTGACTTCACTACTGTTAATAAAAACATCAATGTGGAAATCGGAGAACGAATGATTGCGGCTTGGATGAAAGTGTGTCACGCTCGTCACATCATGCGTCTCTATCCTGAGTTGTCCTCATCCGTGTTGATGAACGATTGTGTTAATGATTGGATTTGCGTTTCTGGTCGTAAAGATGTCACCGACCCAGAACAAATCATTACTCTTTTTTCAACAGTATTTCTCAAGCATGTTAAAACTAAAAAAGTGCTCAAATTAAGTGAGAATAGTAATGTTGTTAAGTTAAACGAATCAGCTAATTCTTTCTTGCATGCTTACGGATCTCTTCTCTTGGCGTCTCGACCTAGTCCTGTTGTTGTTCAGAACGGACGACAATCGCTACCGAGATGTTCGCCAAGGTTGGTGGATTTTCGATCTAGTCCTGTTGTTATTCAGAATCGACGACAATCGATGACGAGAAGTAATAGCTGCTCACCATCTTCACCCAAAGTAGCGGCAAGTTCTCCTCTGGAGAGAGTCATCATATATTCGGTAGGTCAAGCCGTCTCACTTATTAATGTGTTCCTTAACATTGCACATTTTCTTCAGAAAACGGATGTCGATAACACTTTAGATGCATTGAAGAGTGAAATTGAGAAAGTTCGTTTACCGTATTTAGACTTGGCACAAATTAGAAATATTTTAGAAAAAATGACATGTCTGTTCTTACTAATGATCCTCACGGATTCTTGAACACTGTGACGTAGTCTCTAGCTAAAATAGTAGTGATGTAACAATACTGTGACGTAGTCTAATAATAACACGAGGGTGATAATCACCTGCAAAAACACGAGGGTGTTAATTGCACATATAGTAGTGACGTAATAACACTGTGACGTAGTCTAATAATAACACGAGGGTGATAATCACCTGCAAAAAACACGAGGGTGGTGTGAACAGCGTTCAAAACTTTTTTAATCAGGAAAGGAAACTAGTAAACAACAATGAAGCAGCAGCAGCAGCAGCGATCGACTTTACCAGTAAAGGACCGAAGGATCTTCCGATTTCGGATATCCTATCTTTTCTCAAAAACGATTTTGAAAATATTATGAAATGTATAATAAGTCGTTTAATGGTAGTGGTAAGCGAAAAAGAATTTGAAATTATTGCCGATCTTTGTAAAGAAATAATTAAAATGATGGTTGATAGTAAACACGTGGCTGTCAATCCCAAAAAATTTTTAGAGAATGTAAGCACTAAAGTTATACTCGAGAGCAATGCCACATGGGTGTACATAGACGGGGATGGCTTGATCTCACATCTGTCCGATGTTCAAAGACCAGATCAAACCTTAAAGACATCGGACACAATTTGATAAGAAATCTACTTAACATTATCAAAGCCTATAAAATCAACACGTATCTCACCAATAACTCACTCAAAGAAACTATGTATGAAAATATGTTCACGGCTGCTATTCCGTTCTCTTCTGTGTTCGCAAGGTTCTTGTATGACGACATCGAAGGTTATGGTGCACACCTACAAGCTGTGTTAGCAGAATTAAAACTTTGATTCAATAAAATATATATTTATAACTAACATGTCTTAATAGCCAAAAAGTGGGGTCCGGTATTTTACGTCTCCATGCAAGACAAAAGCAATGACTTATGCTTTAATTTCGCAACATGTGGATGAGGGATACACGAACTAAACTACATGGCATGTGAGGTAAACAAAGTGTATACACAAGGTATCGATAGGGTGGGGTCCGGATCTACATAGGGTAGGTATCGATAGGGTGGGGTCCGGATCTACATAGGGGTATACACAAGGTATCGACAGGGTGGGGTCCGGATCTACATAGGGGTATACACAAGGTATCGACAGAGTGGGGTCCGGATCTACATAGGGGTATACACAATCTTCTTTGACGACACTTCGCCCGAAGGCACTTCTCTGAGCGTAATCCGTTAACCCTACGCGAGGTAGATCATTGGGATGGTCAACACAACTTGAAATCAAATCGTCAATAGTGATGGAATCCGAGTTGATAGACTTCATGAAGACAATGTTACATAGACGTTGGATACAATCGCTCTTATCTTCCGTCAATAATCGTTTGATGAAAGCAGCAGGTCTAGAAGCGAGGAAAGCTCTTCGACCCAATAGAAAGGAGATGAAGTGTTTTTCGATAAACTCGTTCCAATTCCTTGTATCGAAACCATTGAAATCAAATCCTTCTGTTATGGTGGACATGATGTTTTCATAAAATTCATCGTTAGTACCCAACATCCCCAGCATGTAAGCTGTGTAAGTGTAGAAAAAGGTAGTGTCTTCTTCAATATCAAAGAAACGTCCTTCCCTCACATCTTGAGAAATAGGAATTGGATGTGGGTAATACTGCTGAAGATTTCCAAGACCGACTGACAATGTAGAGACTCGTGATGAACGGGAGTAGTCTCTTGGCGTCGTCTCCATTCGTCCCATTGAGTGCATAAATTTCCCAATTTTCAATGCACAACCTGAACACAATACAAGACATTAACACTCTGGTAAAGTAAAAGTCTCTCTGTTAGTGGCTTCCAGAGACATTAGAAATGTTACCCTCTCATCAACAGTGAGATCTGCTTCATCATTCCAACGCGAAAACCTTATGTTTTCATTTTGAGTTTCTTTCAAATTGATTTTAGAAGCTGTGTCGTTACTAGAGAGGAATTCGCTACAATTAATAAAGTTTTCGGTTGAACGCGAATCGTCGGCATTCATGATCGTTTCGTAAGCTCACAGTAGCTCAAGTGGGGTCTAAAATTTGTCAATTTTGTCTCATAAGTAGGTCCTACATCACCTAAAAATTGAAAGGTTGACTGAGGGGTAGAGAAAATGGGATTATAGAGTTTAGAAATATAAAAAAAAAAGCCTTTAATCTTTCATCTACTTTATTTGAATACAGAGGTGAGTAATTCTTCAACCAGTAGAGTTTGATTTATTCTTCAACCAGAAGAGATATGGGTTGAGTTAGAGACAAGACAGTTCTGTCAGGTATACCTAATAATTGTAGTTCGTCAAGATCTTCTTTACTTGCTTTATTCAATTTGTTTTTCAGAAACAACAGATAGGGAGTCACAACGTCTTCTATACTCTTCGCCAACAAAGATGGGACGGTGATTGATTGTTGTACATCTGATGCATCTCTCAAACGGTTGTAAGCGTTAGCAGCAGCGAAGTAGGCAAACTGCGTCCAGCCTGGA
The DNA here is from genome assembly GCF_024679095.1 of Eriocheir sinensis. Taxonomy (NCBI): domain Eukaryota; kingdom Metazoa; phylum Arthropoda; class Malacostraca; order Decapoda; family Varunidae; genus Eriocheir; species Eriocheir sinensis. The sequence continues at coordinate 8,502 of NW_026112218.1, forward strand.
GTGTCTGTACACAAGCCGTGACGAAAACGTTGACATTGTTTCACCAAACCCGCGAACACCACATATTCATTGGGGGATAACCACATATCTCTGACTCTTCCCGTCTTTGGCTCCAAGAATGACACCGGTAGAAACTTTGAATTGAAATGTTGGTCGCTTTGCTTGTTGTATAATTTCATTCGAAATGTATGACGTATGGTCAAAGCAACCAGTAGAACGATTAACATTAAAATGCTGAACACACCCAACACGTGAGACCAATTTAAATAGCGCAATTCAGTCATTGTTTTGTTAATATGTCTCTGTTTTTAGTTTCATGTTCCATGCCTCTTCAAGATTTTTCACAGACATTATTGATTCTGAAAACACTACTTCTGAATTGTCGATTTCATGCACATGTAAATAACCTTGTTTAATGAAATTGATATTAATTTCATATTTTTGAAGATTTTCATTGGTTTGGAATAAGTTATTATTTAACGTGGCATGAACTTTAAAATCGTCAATGATAGGTTTGTTGTTATTGATTGGAAGAGTCATGTTTTTACGAAAATTAAGAAATGCAAGGAGATCATTGTTGTTGAGTAAATCGATGAATCCGTGAGGATTATCAGTTATTTTTAAATTCATGGCTAACGCTCTCGGCATGACGTATTCAATGATTGTGTTCGTCTCATTGTTAAATTTAGAAGAGGGTGTGGCGAGAGCAACAGCGGCGGCGGCTTTGCGTTTACGGCGAAGTGCTGCCGCTGCCGCACTCGGATCTGTTATGATAATCTCTACCCCGCCATTCAATAGAGTGTTGGGTAGAGTCACCTTCATGACAGCGTCCATCTGCAATGTATTGTGTGTCTTTATCTTCTGAAGCTTCCGATTCTGAATTTAGTTCGTACTGAATGTCGTCTAACCTTGTGTGAGTTGAATGTGTGTCTTTGTCTTCCGAAGCTTCCGATTCTGAATTTAGTTCGTACTGAATGTCGTCTAACCTTGTGTGAGTTGAATGTGTGTCTTTGTCTTCCGAAGCTTCCGATTCTGAATTTAGTTCGTACTGAATGTCGTCTAACCTTGTGTGAGTTGAATGTGTATCTTTGTCTTCCGAAGCTTCCGATTCTGAATTTAGTTCGTACTGAATGTCGTCTAACCTTGTGTGAGTTGAATGTGTGTCTTTATCTTCCGAAGCTTCCAATTCTGAATTTAGTTCGTACTGAATGTCGTCTAACCTTGTGTGAGTTGAATGTGTGTCTTTATCTTCCGAAGCTTCCAATTCTGAATTTAGTTCGTACTGAATGTCGTCTACCTTTGATTGAAGTGAATGTGTGTCTGTCTTCCGATACTTCCGATTCTGAATTTAATTTTTATAGTTAAAACAAATGTCGTCAATACAGTTTAGTTGACAATGCGATTAGAATGTGTCTTTATCTTCTGAAGCTTCCGATTCTGATTTTTAGTTCGTACTGAATGTCGTCTACCTTGTGTGAGGTGAATGTGTGTCTTTGTCTTCCGAAGCTTCCGATTCTGAATTTAGTTCGTACTGAATGTCGTCTAACCTTGTGTGAGGTGAATGTGTGTCTTTGTCTTCTGAAGCTTCCGATTCTGAATTTAGTTCGTACTGAATGTCGTCTAACCTTGTGTGAGGTGAATGTGTGTCTTTGTCTTCCGAAGCTTCCGATTCTGAATTTAGTTCGTACTGAATGTCGTCTAACCTTGTGTGAGGTGAATGTGTATCTTTGTCTTCCGAAGCTTCCGATTCTGAATTTAGTTCGTACTGAATGTCATCTAACCTTGTGTGAGGTGAATGTGTGTCTTTGTCTTCCGAAGCTTCCGATTCTGAATTTAGTTCGTACTGAATGTCGTCTACCTTGTGTGAGGTGAATGTGTGTCTTTATCTTCTGAAGCTTCCGATTCTGAATTTAGTTCGTACTGAATGTCGTCTAACCTTATGTGAGTTGAATGTGTGTCTTTATCTTCTGAAGCTTCCGATTCTGAATTTAGTTCGTACTGAATGTCGTCTAACCTTGTGTGAGTTGAATGTGTGTCTTTGTCTTCCGAAGTTTCCGATTCTGAATTTAGTTCGTACTGAATGTCGTCTAACCTTGTGTGAGTTGAATGTGTGTCTTTGTCTTCCGAAGCTTCCGATTCTGAATTTAGTTCGTACTGAATATCGTCTAACCTTATGTGAGGTGAATGTGTGTCTTTGTCTTCCGAAGCTGCGATTCTGATTTTTAGTTCGTACTGAATGTCGTCTACCTTTGATTGAAGTGAATGTGTGTTTTTGTTTTCCGATACTTCCGATTCTGAATTTAGTTTTTATAGTTAAAACAAATGCGATGCAAGTAACGTCATGGATTTTAAAGATGTTAAAGTTGATGCTACACCGCTACTCCACTTGGACGTACTAGGATTAAAAACAAGGCTATGTTGTTTTCCCTCCGAACAGAACACGTTTTCGAATTGGTACTGACGCGGGTAAACTATAAGTTTACTAGCCACCAATGCGACATGAAGACCTAATGGTGTCACGACGCAAGCTACATTCGAGTCATTCAAAGAAACGATTTCTATTTCTCTGGATATGTCAGCAGGTAGAATACCCAATTTAAAATCTCTTACAACCTGAATGTAATTCTTCAAAAAATTATTTCGACGAACTGACTTAGACAATTCTAATTTATCGAATTTTAAATTCAAAAATGGATGAATGTTGTTAGATGACTTGTTCTTGGTGTTGTTGTGGAGAGACGCCACCGCCGTTACTCGTAACGGAAGGTCAGAGACGGTATCCAAATTATCTAATGATGTTGCTGCTGCTGTTGAAGTTTCATCAGAAGATCCTGTGAGAATGGGCACAGCAGGTTTTAACACCATCCCACCAAATTTTCTCGTTTCTAAATCGAGATGCTGTGAAATCAAACCGTTGATGTAATTTTGTCCTACTTGTGTAACCATATCTCTCGCTAACACTTTATGATTAGCTTCAAAAAGAAACCTCTCGACGATTTTAACAATCAAATCAATTTCGTTCTGCAAGGTGGCAGGAGGATAGATGTTAACCATTTTGTCAATGTAGCATGTCACGTAACCCAAGAACCTAGTTCACCTACCATTGTCAACTCTATTAATTCCTTGTCCAAAAGTTGCTTCGTTCAACAGCGATTGACTACCAATCCCATTCGGTCCCAGTATTTCGAGTTTAGGAAATTCGGAGAGAATTTCAAAAGCGTTGCACGGTACTTTCATGTTACCCATGCGCGTTACAATTCGTTTGGTCGGACATCTCTCCACTCTTGAACCGTCCATCTGTACACCGCCATATGGTATATATTTCTCGTGGTTACGTACTGACCTCAAATTACTCAACCCTACTCCTCCACCTTTGCCTCCTTTGTTACACAATCTACTTCCACTGGAAAGCAGGTTCAATTTTGATTTCAATCTAATTTCCATCTCGTTTAAAGATTGCCAAGAATAATTTTTGAAGTACGTATGATCAATCAAGGATAGGATGGGTATGATACTGCTGTTGTTACCATCGTTCTGTTCGACTCTCCAAGCTCTGAAGGCACACTCGGTCGTGAAGGGCGCGGACATTATGACCACGGGGAGGTAACCCGTCACATATGCTGAGAATGCACCCTCATCGGATTGTGAAGCAGCGTTTTCAAACGGATAGAACATTAACTCGGCCGACTTGTAAAGAAAACGAATGATAAGCACGTAGATTATCAAATTAATCGGATCGGCAGACCTGTTAGTGTATCTTGAGAAAAAGAGAAATCAGTATATCATGATGATCATACCGCGATCCTCTAACTGTAATTCAGATTCCTTGAACCTGCCTAGGACGTCTTTCAACGGAAAGCGGATCACATCCGAGCGCACTGGGTTCACCTGACGACGATACAGACCGTTTTTCAAAAATCAACGGTGATTCATACACATTAAAAATAAAACGATAAGTTCAGTGGGTGACTGAGAAGTTAAGTTCATCTCCTTTAACGTGTGACACTTGCAGTTTGTCGTTTGACATTCAATTAACCAAACTTCATCGTCAAGAAACAAAGGATTGAAAGAATCTAACGTTTCGGGTATACGCATCAGACAAGCGTACACGTTCTTCTGAATCAAAACCAAAATGAAAAAGAAGAACTGCAATCTGCTCTTAAAAATATTAAGGAAATACTTGCAAAAGAAAAATAATCTTTTCGAATTTGTATGAGTAAGCAAGAAAAAATCTAAATGGAAAGAGATGAAATACATAGTCAATTAGAGTCACTTAAAGAAACTAGTAAAATGTCTGTATTGGATTTGAATTTCAAAACAACAGAATATGAGAAAAAAATATCAGAATATGAGAAAAAAATATCAGAACATGAGAAACAAATATCAGAATATGATGAAATAATCAAAAAAGAAAAATTAAAGATTGAAGAAAAGGACAAAATAATCCAAAGTTTAAGAAATGAACAAAGTTATTTAAAGAATATATTACAAGATAAAGAGCAAAAATTAAACACATGCAATGCTCAACCTTAATAGAGTTTAGACGACATTCAAATGTCATCTAACCTTAACCGAAGTGAATGTGTGTTTTAGTCTTCCGGAGCTTCCGATTCTGTTCGTTTCTTACTTCCATAAATTTTTTGGTGATAATTAATTTAAGTGGATAAATCAACATGTCACCAGGTGAAAAATTCATATTAAGAATTGGATGCATCTCAAGACAAAAACACATTCACCTTAATGGAGTTTAAATGACATTCAAATGTCGTCTAACCTTAACCGAGGTGAATGTGTGTTTTATCCGAAGTGAATGTGTGTTTTAGTCTTCCGGAGCTTCCGACTCTGTTAACACTCAAATTAAGAATTGGATGCATTTCAAGGGAAAAACACACATTCACCTTAATGGAGTTTAGATGACATTCAAATGTCGTCTAACCTTAACCGAGGTGAATATGTGTTTTAGTCTTCAGAGCTTCAGATTTTAACAATACTGTTACATAGTATAATTGCATCACAAGAGAAAAACACCTCAATAAAGTTTAAACAACATTCATTTATATTTACATGTACATTTTATAAATATCTTATTGTCAAAAAGTGGGGTCCATTATTTTACGTCTCCGTGCAAGACATCTTCACTGACTTGTGCATAAATTTCGCAACATGTGGGTGAGGGATACACGAACTAAACAGAACCGGGTCCGGATTTACATGGGGGTGTACACAAGAGTGCCAATATTATCTTACCTCGATCGAATTGAATGTGTGGATACACGATCTAAACAGAGTCGGGTCCGGATTTACATGGGGGTGTACACAAGAGTGCCAATATCATCTTAGCTCGATCGAATTGAATGTGTGTGGATACACGATCTAAACAGAGTCGGGTCCGGATTTACATGGGGGTGTACTGCCAATATCATCTTACCTCGATCGAATTGAATGGATACACGAACTAAACAGAGTTGGGTTCGGATTTACATGGGGGTGTATACAAGAGTGCCAATATCATCTTACCTCGATCGAATTGAATGCGTGTCCTAATTTTCCGGAACTTCCGATTTTGTTTAACCTTGTGTGAGGTGAATGTGTGTATTTGTTTTGCGAAGCTTCCAATTCTAAATCTAGTTCGTACTGAATGTCGTCTAACCTTGTGGGAGGTGAATGTGTGTATTTGTTTTGAGAGGCTTCCAATTCTGAATGTGTGAGGTGAATGAGTGTTTTTGTATTCCGATGCCTCCGATTCTGAATTTAGTTCGTACTGAATGTCGTCGTCTAACCTTATGTGAGGTGATACTGAATGTAGTCTAACCTTGTGTGAGGTGAATGTGTGTTTTTATCTTCCGATGCTTTCGATTCTGAAAATGTCACGATTCTGAATTCAGTTCGTACTAAATGTCGTCTAACCTTGATTGAGGTGAATATGTGTCTTTGTCTTGCGAAGTATTATGTTAACCACAGAGTGGAGTTAGGATCTACATAGAGAGATGTACACATGAGGTATGCAAACCAGTAACACACTGACTTACAATTCTGACTTTAAAGTTCGTACTGAATGTCGTCTAACCTTGTGTGAGGTGAATGCGTGTCTTTGTCTTCTGAAGCTTCCGATTCTGAATCTAGTTCGTACTGAATGTCGTCTAACCTTGTATGAGGTGAATGTGTGTCTTTGTCTTGCGAAGCTTCCAATTCTGAATTTAGTTCGTACTGGATGTTGTCTAACCTTGAATGAGGTGAATGTGTGTTTTTCTCTTCCGATGCTTCCGATTCTGAATTTAGTTCGTACTAAATGTGGTCTAACCTTGATTGAGGTGAATATGCGTATTTGTCTTGAAGCTTCAATTCGAATTTAGTTCGTACTAAATGTAATCTAACTCGTGTGAGGTGAATGTGTGTTTTATCTTCCGATGCTTCCGATTCTGAATTTAATTCTTACTAAATGTGGTCTAACCTTGATTGAGGTGAATGTGTGTCTTTGTCTTGCGAAGCTTCCAATTCTGAATTTTGTTCGTACTGAATGTTGTCTAACCTTGTGTGAGGTGAATGCGTGTCGTTTTCTTTCGAAGCTTCCGATTCGTTAACACTCCAATTAAGTAAATTAAATGTCAAAGTGTGTCCGTGACTTGTAGTTGTAGTTCGAATTAACTTTTAGTTCTTGCAGTTGATTTGAAAGATCTCAGTGTGGACACGCTACATGTAATGCATAATTTACAATTGATCTGAATGTCGCTTCAAGACTAAAACACATATTCACCCGGAGCCTTCTTAGAAGGTTAAGAACGTGATAGCGTAAATGTCGTCTATACTCGAATGTGTTTCTGTGCACGATACTGACTTATTTCTACAAACTTTGATGAAGATCTTAAGTCACCATTATTCCTTGCTGTCAGTATTGTCTAGATATAGTTGAAGAAGGATTGAGATGCAGAACAGTATACTTTTTTATTAAATAAAAATACCATAATTATATACATGTGTGTTATGAAACAAATTTAACAGGGACTAGTTAAACTGTGCAAATCTTGAACCCACCTGACAAACTCTGTGCAAATCCTGACCCCAGTTTCTTCTCCGGTTAAACTGTGTGTAGATCCTGCCTGTGACAAACTCTTTGCATATCCTTACCCCAGTTTCTTGCACAAACTATGTGCAAGTTTCTTTTCCGTTTAACTTTGTTCAAACACATTTATATAATAACACTTTAAAAACGTTTCGAAAATATTTAAAATATTGGACCCTACTTTAGCTAAACCCTATTTACATACATGTGTTACTTAACTCAGAATTTCTTGAGAGTAACAAGAGGTTCTCGAGGTTCCCTTGTGACATGTACAAATGGAATGTGACGATATGGTTTGTTTCTTTTCACCGTACGTAATGATACAGGTTTGTTATCTTTGATTAGGTTTAGTGGTTCTTCTATAGGGTTGTTGTCTTTGATTAGGTTTAGTGGTTCTTCTATAGGATTGTTTTCTTTTTTTTTTAGTGTTTCCTTTTTCTGTATTTTCTGGGCTTCCCTGTTTTTCTTTTTCTGAGTTTTCTGGGCTTTCTATTTCTATAATTTCGATGCTTTTCTGCTCACTCCCCTGTTTGCTTTCTTCTCTCAAGTTCTTCAGCTTTTCTTTGAGCTTCTTCAGATTATTAGAATACATGTTTCTCATGAGCACATCCTGCTCTTGGTGTACCATCGTGTTTTCGTTTTGTTGACATGGAGCGTCAGGAATGTTCAGGTGGGTGCTGGAGTAAAACTGCATGATCTTCATCATGAACAAGTACAACTGACGTCCAACTACCTAGAATGGGAGATTATGATTAGATAAAATGTAAATGCAACTCGTATAGAAGCTTATCTCCACTCCTACTTATTTTTTTTTTAAATCTTTACCTTAATGTTGTAAACTTCATTTAAGTTGGACACATGAGGCTCTGGGTCAACTCGTTTTGGTATTTTTGCGATCTGAAAATACAAGAAAGAAATTTGAAGATTCGTATAATAATAATAATGTTTCATCTCAATAAAATATAACATTTATCTAGTCTGGACATTTACCTGAGTCTCAGTTGAATATCTTTTGCGTTTTAATCTTCTCTTCTTAGAGTTAGCTTGTTCGTCTGTCTTTAAATCTCGTGTCGGACAAGCACAAATCCGCAAGTGAAACACGTCGCGTCCCAGTACTGTACCATCTGTAACACTAACACAAATACAAATGTACTCAAAGTTACAGGAAATCCTTGGATAACTTTTCCTTGATTCACTCCATGAAATCTTTTATCAGAAATAACATTGGTAATGTAATAGCTATATCCGATCACAAGACGATGAAAGCCAAATCAACGACTGATTGTCTGACGGCGGTGCAGTCTAAGAAGAGAAAATTAGACGAAGAAAATGTTGCAACTAACACAAATACTACGGCTACGGTCGTACCTCCTAGTCTTGTTAATGAACCTAGAACTGCATATTCTGAACAAGCTATGGATGAATTGTCAACATATTACGCTTTGTTACTCTCCAATGTTGACAGATTCAAGCACAAGCACGTAAGATTGGCTTCTCTCATCAAACTGTTAAGTTACTTGAAAAAGAGAATCAACATAACGGACACGCTCAACACCCTGATTCTAACCCCACCTGTAGAAGTGACGATTTCGGAAAACGGAACCATTCAAGAATCTGTGGCAAAACTGTTGACACGACAGAGCGATCGGTTGTACGTTGTTGCAGAAGATGATGATGGTGGTGTAGTAGATATCGATCAGCGTATGCGCGATGTTCTTAACACGCGTCGCAAACTCGAAGAATGTTTGTCGCGTCAACATCTATGCGATATCATGGTGATGGTGTGGAAAATATATAGCCACTTATTGGGGTAAACCCTCTGAAATCCCCTCACCTTCGTAGGTGTGGCTCACAGTTAAATGCTGGGTTTATAAAAAGGTGTTCAGGTTTCTACTCACATAAAAGGGAGATGGATTCCAGTTATTTGAATGTTGTCCTCGTACCCTAAACAAACCACTGAAAAGGGCGAAACGTAATGATTTAGTGAATTGTTGTGAAAGTTAATTTATTTTAGCATGACAACCTCAGGTGATTCTGAACTATTGATATAATTTACCTGAGGTTTGTTGTTTTCATGCTCCGTAACGACACCGCTTATTCGTGGTGCCGAACACTTTACTGCCCTTCTGTCGCGTGGACGTTATGACGCACCACACGTACAGTACTGCTTCATACGCAACGTCTCCGATTCTCGTGAGTCGTGCGTATTTCTTTCCCCTCCTAACACCTCACCTATTTGGCCAAATTAGGATTAATGCTAGAAAGGTACTTAGCTGTAACCATCAGGGTGTTAATGACAGGCAGCAGTATTGTTGATCGACGAATCCTAGTTGTTAGTAGTATAGTAGTCCGGGCGTCGTGTCTGCTCGCCGTATCTGGTAAGGCTGGTGATGCGGGAGCAGTATTGTAGTTTGACGTATCCCGGCAGTAAGTAGTAGAAATCCAGGGCGTCGACTGCTTGCCGTGTCTAAGTAAATATCGAGCCCGACGGTGGATCACAACCAGCGCCGACCCGTCTTCTTTCAATAGCTATAAGCTGCTGCCTCTGACAGGCTCGCTTCCTCTCTCGCTGCCTTCCCTCGCACTCTGAAGCGCTATTCGAAGCAGCTCTTTGAAGCATCGTTTTATTTAAGTTAGTTTGCTGGTTAACTTATTTTGTATTTGTTACTTGTGTAATCTAGTCCTCTCCTCGTAAGTAGGAGTAGCATTTTTGTTGTTGCTGTTAGCTGTGCAATCTAGTCCTCTCCTCTAAGTAGGAGTAGCATTTTTCTTATAATTACTCCCATTTTTTTTGTAGTTTTATTTTTTATTATTCCCTGTCAAAATTTTTTTTGACATCCTCCCCGCGAAGGAAATACTTTAACCCATTGTCATGTACAGTAATTTTACAATATTTACAATAATCCATTCTCACTACTGAGGTGTCTGCTTTCAAGAAATCACTTTTAATTTCAGCCATTCCTCTGTAAAGGAGGGAGGCAAAGGCTCGTCCCAACCACGCTTCATTTGCCAGGCTTCTTTTACTAGTAATTTTCCCCTGATGGGAATTGGTGCTAGTAACCCAAGCGGGTCAGATACTGAAGATATCAGAGACAATAATTTCCTCTTGCTAAAGGGAACTGTGGTCCACAAAAGCAGGTGGTTTGATACTTAGCTCGTCATTCTGAAAATCCCAGTATAGACCCAATACGCTAGAAGAAGATGGAACTGTATAATCTTCAAAATCCTCCGCAATTCTACTATTAAGGGCCGCATTATTAGAGACCCACACCCTCAGGGGAAGATTAGCCCTGGCTAATTCCATGTTTGCATTTTCGTAAACATCAAATAGTCGTTGTTGGCAATCAACTGTCCCTTGAAAGTTGTCCACGTAGAGGTTCTGGCTTATTAGAGTTTTGTAAATATTGTCAGAGTTCCTTAGATGGTAATCTATGGTAGCTTGCAAGAGGAATGGACTACAGGTTGCTCCAAATAACACCGACTTGAACCGATATGTAACTGGAGGAAAACTAAGATTCTGCGGATTTTCATACCACAGAAATCTTGTGAAATCTCTATCACACTCTTGTAATCCTACTCTCAGAAAGGCTTTACTTATATCTGCACTGAATGCGTACTTGTTAGTTCTGAATCTTAGCAATACGTCGCCTAGTTTTTCAGTTAAGGAGGGTCCTTTCAATAGGCAGTCGTTTAGAGACGGTTGGCCGCTCCTCTTGGCACTGCAGTTGTATAAAAAACGCAAGGGAGTTGTATCACTATCTTTGTTAATCACGTGATGATGGAGATAGTGGCACTGATCTGTCGGAGATGCTGCTGGAACTATCTCAATGAAATCATTCTCTAATTGAGTCTGAATCAGATCATGATAAACTTCAACTTCATTTCGTGCCGCCAGGGTATTTGCTAAACTCTTCAGCTGTCCTAACGCCATAGAAAAATTGCTGGGAAGTTTAGGGCAATTCAATTTCCATGGCAGCCTGACGCAGTACTTATTTCCTTTGAACTGTACAGAATCTAGATAATCTTGGTATGCCAAACAGTCATCTGGTGGAGGTTTCTGGGTATCAACTCCTATGGTGTCTAAATCCCACAGTTTATGGATTTCCACCTCAGTTTCTTCCATCAGCTGTTTGATCTCCGTAGGATCTGGTTGGATACACAATCTGGCCACCAGTGCATTCTGTGAATTTTCTGAAGATTCAGTTTCGTTATTAGGAATCTGTCCATATATTAAATACCCTCCAGGGCTTCCACTCAGTCGAGTTTGAGAGTAAGTTGCAAGACCTGTGATAAATTCTCCGTAGAAGTCTCCACCTATGACAAGTTCTATTCCATCTATTACATCACTAGTCAAATGTTTGTCCGCAAGATCAAGCCCAGCCTCCTTCAACATCTTTGTAACTCTGGTTAGTCCTGGCACACTGATTTTTTTCTGGGAGCCGCTCAACTACTACGGCAGTTATTCTTTTAAGCCTGTTACCAAGACGAACAACCGGGCGTACCAAGTTATACTCTTCATAATCCTTTGAATGTAAAAACCCAGACATAGCCAGTCTAACTTTCCCACTTATCTTCAACTGTAGCTTCTTAACCAAGTCTTCTTTGATAAAAGTGCACTGAGATCCTTGGTCAAAGAACGCTCTGGTATATAGTTTTTGTTTGCTATGTTCATTGCGAACTTCTATGGTTGCTGTGGGAAGTGCTGTTGATCTAGACTTCACTTTGCCTTAACTGACATGACAGCTTGCTGTGTGGTTTGTGGACGTTCTTCTTGAACACTACTACTCCTGCCTTTAACCTTGGAAACACACAGTGCGGTATGATGTTTACCTTTATGACATCTTTTGCAGTCTAGTAACACCATATTGCAATTGTCTGCATTGTGTTGTGTACTAACACATCTACTGCATCGGTTTAATTCCATCAAGCGAGATTGTCTCGTTGCCACTGTAGCATAATTTTCACATTCACTTGTATAGTGTCGACCGCTGCAGTACAGACATACACATTTTCCTTTGTTCTGAAGGTTTACCTTTGATTTAGGTTTAGCTTGATCAGTTCCTTTGTGATAGGAATACGTTCCAATATCAATTTTTGCATTTTGTTTCTCATTCGTTGAAGTATTATTATCCTTTGACTTCTTGCTCACCTGTCCATCTTCTATGTCCATGTGAGATACTAGATGCTTTAGGCCATCTGTCATCTCCTCTATAGAAAAATAGTTCTTACCATATTTTAGGTAGAGTTGATGAATAGCTGCTTTAGGAAGCTTACGTTGGAACATGAAGGCTATTATCCACTCGCAGTCCGAGTAGTCTGTTTTGTCTTTCAGTGCCCTTGTTAAGTTTATTAAAGATATTCTAAAGGACTCAAGATCATTCCTGCTGTTAGTAGGAGATGCAAGATCTAGAATTTTACTCAAGATGCCTCTTTAATCCTTTCCCCATCTCCATAAACTTCCTTTAAAGCATCAACAGCGTGCTGGTAGTTAACATCAAGAGATGGAATATTCTTAATTAAGTCTAGTGCACTGCCTTTTAATTGAGACTTTAAATACTGTAATTTGGTTACTGGCTCTAAGTCACTTCGTTTCCCGATTTGGGCCTGAAACTGATCAAAAAAGGATTCATATTCAGTGTAGTCGCCTGAAAACGTTGGCAATTTAATTATGGGCAGCTTTGGTATTGCCATAGTGCCTACTCTGGGAGCTTCATTCTTTGGGTTCTCACCAAGGTTTCGTAAGCGAGATTTAAATTTCGCCAAATTGTCTTGATAGTTCTCCCAAACTGTATAGTATTCTTCTTGCTCCGAACTCGTGTCAGATCCCACATCAGAAGCTATCATTGTTGCTTCTAAACTCATGTAAGCTTCTTCATACCCAGGCCACTTTCTCTCGAGGAAAGAAATTGATGTTTCCAATTTATCTATATCTATAGTTTCACTTGAGATAATCGAATTGCAGTTGTTGATGGCTCTTGTTATGTGGCCTTTAAAGGCTTGCAAGGATCTTTTACACTGTTCGATAGAAGTCATTGTTGTTATATTAAATCTAAGTTGCTTTATTAAGGTGGTGCTCAACACAGTTCCTGAATTTTGAAGCAATGTAGAATTTTGTTAGTGGCTCAAAGTGCACACCATCAGCTGTGTGTCCTGTTGCAAAGGGTTTCGCTCCCAAGTTGATGGTTCGAATGTTCTTGTTCTTTAAACTTTTCCACAAACCTTTATTAATTGCCTTTGAAACCTTATTATAAGTTGTAGGACTAACTCCAAATCTATTACAATTACTGTAATGTCGAGGCTCCAGTAATGTGACAGCCACTCGTTTATTAAGTTGTTGAAGGTGGTCAGTGATTCGAAGTATCTCATTAATTAGTTCCCGAGGACTGCAGCCATCATAAACGTCATTGCCGCCAAGAACAGAATGGCTAAGTCGTGTTCATCTTCCCGCATTACATGGAATCGTGAATGCTCCCAAAAATCTTTAAGTTTTCCGCCATTTACTTTACAGATTCCAATTTCTGTATCTTGAAGGGCTGGTATAAAGTTAGGAACCTGCGAATGACCTCCAATAACAACCCTGTAACTCATTACAATTCAAACAACTGGAAATCCGGTTCGAAGGACCATTAATTTTAACTGTGGAAAATATATAGCCACTTATTGGGGTAAACCCTCTGAAATCCCCTCACCTTCGTAGGTGTGGCTCACAGTTAAATGCTGGGTTTATAAAAGGTGTTCAGGTTTCTACTCACATAAAGGGAGATGGATTCCAGTTATTTGAATGTTGTCCTCGTACCCTAAACAAACCACTGAAAAGGGCGAAACGTAATGATTTAGTGAATTGTTGTGAAAGTTAATTTATTTTAGCATGACAACCTCAGGTGATTCTGAACTATTGATATAATTTACCTGAGGTTTGTTGTTTTCATGCTCCGTAACGACACCGCTTATTCGTGGTGCCGAACACTTTACTGCCCTTCTGTCGCGTGGACGTTATGACGCACCACACGTACAGTACTGCTTCATACGCAACGTCTCCGATTCTCTTGAGTCGTGCGTATTTCTTTCCCCTCCTAACACCTCACCTATTTGGCCAAATTAGGATTAATGCTAGAAAGGTACTTAGCTGTATCCATCAGGGTGTTAATGACAGGCAGCAGTATTGTTGATCGACGAATCCTAGTTGTTAGTAGTATAGTAGTCCGGGCGTCGTGTCTGCTCGCCGTATCTGGTAAGACTGGTGATGCGGGAGCAGTATTGTAGTTTGACGTATCCCGGCAGTAAGTAGTAGAAATCCAGGGCGTCGACTGCTTGCCGTGTCTAAGTAAATATCGAGCCCGACGGTGGAGCACAACCAGCGCCGACCCGTCTTCTTTCAATAGCTATAAGCTGCTGCCTCTGACAGGTTCGCTTCCTCTCTCGCTGCCTTCCCTCGCACTCTGAAGCGCTATTCGAAGCAGCTCTTTGAAGCATCGTTTTATCTAAGTTAGTTTGCTGGTTAACTTATTTTTTATTTGTTACCTGTGTAATCTAGTCCTCTCCTCGTAAGTAGGAGTAGCATTTTTGTTGTTGCCGTTAGCTGTGTAATCTAGTCCTCTCCTCTAAGTAGGAGTAGCATTTTTCTTATAACTACTCCCCCCCTTTTTTTGTACTTTTATTCTTATTATTCCCTGTCAAATAAATTTTTGACAGATGGAACAACTCTCTACCCTTTTAGGTGCTATACCATGTTACAGTACATACTTACACAAAGCATTCGCGTGGCATTGTAAAGTTGTCATTCGTAACAGACTCGTCGACATGATGCTTTCAGGAGAATCAGACATCACCGACACAGCTAAAGAAATTTATGCTAGTCTGAATTTCTTTATTAACTTCCAAATTGATTCGAGATTGTTGTTTGACAGAAATGTTAACGATAATACTTTAGAGTCAATGTCGTTCCTGATAGACAGATTGAATCAAAGTGAATACGACCTCTGCTCGCCTGGTGCTAAACATGTTTGTTTCATTGACGTCCATTCAGACGCCAGTAAGTTTCCTTTGATGAACACCAAAGGTCATGCGGACTTGTAAGTAAGTGGTCAACGCCCTGGCAGCTTACGTCACCAAAGGTCATGCGGACTTGTGGCAGGTGTGGTCAACGCCCCTGGCAGCTTACGTCACCAAAGGTCATGCGGACTTCGAGGTAAGTGTTATGTGCAATCAGCGCTATTGCTTACGTCATTGGTGTCATTATTAACCTTGTCAACAACAATATCCAAATTTGGCATGTGTTAACAACCATCCCTTATTATCAATTGATCGGAAAAATAACAACAAGACTAAAATTCACGCAATGCTTCCTGCCATTTTTAGCATGAGCATAACACTCCTTACGATTTACGTCATCTCAATCAATCGTGCCGAATCCAACAATGTCCAAATTTAGCTTGATTTGGCATACCTTTATTACATGCCAAAATTGGATAACCACGCTTACGTCATTAACAAGTGCGTGATATGCCAAACTACGACTACGTCACAGTATGTATCGATAGGAGGTATTGCTTACGTCACTACATGTGTGCGATTATCACCCTCGTGTTAGAGAATACGTCACAGTATTGATTGTTAGTGCAATTTATACCCTCGTGTTTTTGCAGGTGATTATCACCCTTGTGACTACGTCACAGTATTGTTACGTCACTACTATTTTTGCAGGTGATTATCACCCTCGTTATTGTTATAGACTACGTCACATTATTGTTACGTCACTACTACATGTGCAATTATCACCCTCGTGTTTTTACAGGTGATTATCACCCTCGTGTTATTGTTAGACTACGTCACAGTATTGTTACGTCACTACTATTTTTGCAGGTGATTATCACCCTCGTGACTACGTCACAGTATTGTTACAGGTGATTATCACCCTCGTGTTATTGCTAGACTACGTCACAGTATTGTTACGTCACTACTACATGTGCAATTATCACCCTCGTGTTTTTTTACAGGTGATTATCACCCTCGTGTTATTGTTAGACTACGTCAAATCCACTCAACGATTTGATTTGTTTAACAAACATAGCCAAAGATTTATGCAGTAAAATATCGACACCTAATACCACAGGTATGTTACGAGAGTAATCGTACGTGGAGACACCCAGAAACGAGAGTGAAATATATCCAGTATACTCTGAACGGCATTGACGATAAAGTTGCGAACGAATACGTGAATTGACTTAACACCTCTAAGAATACTAGTCAGTATATCGTTGTTGGTTTTGTCGTTGTATTCACTGTTATTGTTTTTACCGGCTATAAAATCAACAAAGGGTTTACTTGGATCGTTAGCCAATGACGACGAGGAGCGCATGATCGTGTCCGTTAAAATCAAACACTCTTTCGGTAGGTAATGGTGGTGGGGAAGAATGCTGCGATGGTCGCTTCACATCCCAAAGGAACTTCTTGTAAGCGATAACTAAACCTGCGAACCGCAAGGCAGTGCTAGTGTCACCATTGACACGCTTCAATTTGTCGTGACTCATTACTTCTTTCAAGACGTACGCTCTTATCTTATCGTCTGACAAATTTAAGAGTCAGCTTTCTCACACGATGTAGTTTGGAAAGCCTTGTTCATGACACTAACCCCGTTGAGAATCTCTATTAAATTTGGCTTCGTTTTTGGATACGATGCTGTTTTGGAATAGTATTTCTTTTCAAGAGAGGCGGTCCTCAATTGTTTGTAAGCACCGATGACAGTTTGTGCGATGGCCCAGTCCGCCTGTTGACTCAATTCATCAGGTTTCTCAGTTCCGTATAGTCGTTTAGCCTTGTTGTACCCCATTAGATTGAAAGCCTTTTAATTTCAACACAGAAGTCGATCAGGTTAAACATTTTTTTTATCTGTTTCACTTAAAGATGAAGTCTTGTTGTCTTTCGAGATACATCTAAAGAGAATGTTGTTCAACACGAACGACACGAATAACCCGCGTTGCATGAGACTCGAGTTTAAAAAGATTTCAATGGAATCGTTTTTAAGGAATTTGCACAATACATTCGCCGCTACGTGCAAATGGGACTTGATTCCATTCGCGGCCAGTAAATAATCGTATGTGATCGAATGAACACTCTTTTGGTTCATTTCTTTAATCGCTAAAAGTTTGGACGCTATGTAAAGATGTCTTTTATCGTATGAGTCTTTGTTTAACTCGTTCATGATTCCAATGTGCACGTCTGACTTACTGTGTTTGTGGGCTTACACTATGGCACGTAATCTCATGTGCTACTATCACAAGTATGATTGTGTGGTGTGCTCAAAGCCCTTCACCCACCGCGAATTGCAACATGGCAGGACCACATTGATCTTCAGACAACACCATCCCTTCGTCATCAGGGAATTCGCACTGTTGGACGATGACATGAACATCATGGATTCACACGTCATCAATAACAAAGCAGCTGCATTCAAAGAAGAGGTTTCACCTGGTGTCTTCAAGTTCATCGATAACAGGTATGATCCAGTCGTTATCAGTGAAAATGTCGATGAGGATGGGTACCCCTTGTACAGTCCGGTTGAATGACCGATGACGTAGTCAACGAGGAGGAGGAGGAGGAGGATGACGATGACGACGACGAGGACGATAACGAAGAGGAAGAGGATGACGATAACGAAGAGGAAGAGGAGGAACAGGATGACGAAGAAGACGACAACAACAACGAGGAGGAGGAGGAGGAGGAGGATAATGAGGTGGACATTCCAGTCTACGCACCTGGTGAAGAGGAGGAGGAGGAGGAGGATGTTCCAGAGGAGGAGTCGGTTCCAGTTCCAGAGGAGGAGATGGTTCCAGTTCCAGAGGAGGAGTCGGTTCCAGTTCCAGAGGAGGAGTCGGTTCCAGTGAAGGAGGAGGAGTCGATTCCAATCGGTAATGAGCTTGTTCCCTTCGTTGAAGAGGAGACGACTGAAAATCAGCTATGGCGTGTTAAGACGAGTGTCCTCATCACCCGCAAATTGGTTGCAGTTCCTGGTAATAAGAAGGCGAATACCAAGCGTCATAATGAGGATACTGACGACTTGCCTGTGCTTGTTTTTGACGTTGCTGCTGCTGATTGTAAATACATTGTTCTTCCGCAAAATCACGAGGGTGTTAATTGCACATATAATAGTGACGTAACAATATTGTGACGTAGTCTCTAGATTCTGCAAAATAGTAGTTATGTATCTATACTGTGACGTAGTCTAGTAATATCATGAGGGTGATAATCACCTGCAAAATCACGAGGGTGTTAATTGCACATATAGTAATGAAGTATACTGTGACGTAGTCTTTAAATTATCTGCAAAATAGTAGTGATGTAACAATACTGTGACATAGTCTAGTAATAACACGAGGGTGATAATCACCTGCAAAAAACACGAAGGTGTTAATTGCACATATAGTAGTGACATAATAACACTGTGACGTAGTCTAATAATAACACGAGGGTGATAATCACCTGCAAAAACACGAGGGTGTTAATTACATATAGTAGTGACGTAACAATATTGTGACGTAGTCACAATATTGAGGCGAGCGTCCCGCTCGCCTCAGAATCGGGCTACTGGCCAGTCTAAAACACACATTCACTCTTTCGCTCTCAACCCAGCATTCAGCGTCCGGCTCGCCTCAGAATCGGGCTACTGGAGAGTCTAAAACACACATTCACCTTCCGCTCTCAACCCAGCATTCACCGTCCCGCTCGCCTCAGAATCGGGCTACTGGCGAGTCTAAACACACATTCACCCTTCCGCTCTTAACTGAGCATTCAGCGTCCTGCTCGCCTAAGAATCGGGCTACTGGCGAGTCTAAAAAACACATTCACCATTACGCTCTTAACTGAGCATTCAGCGTCCTGCTCGCCTCAGAATCGGGCTACTGGCGAGTCTACAACACACATTCACCCTTCCGCTCTCAACCCAGCATTCAGCGTCCCGCTCGCCTCAGAATCGGGCTACTGGCGAGTCTAAAACACACATTCACCCTTCCGCTCTCAACCCAGTATTCAGCGTCCCGCTCGCCTCAGAATCGGGCTACTGGCGAGTCTAAACACACATTCACCCTTCCGCTCTCAACCCAGCATTCAGCGTCCTGCTCGCCTCAGAATCGGGCTAGTGGCGAGTCTAAAACACACATTCACCCTTCCGCTCTGAACCCAGCATTCAGCGTCCCGCTCTCGTACATTCTCAACTATAAGAGAAAAAATTGCTTAGTGTGAATGTAGTGTTTGTTTTCATGATGTGAATGTATATTTTCAGTCTTAACGGGCACCAATTCTACTCGCTTGTGCTGTCCATCTCTTCACTGACGTTGCGCGAATTGGTGACGAGTCTTCTCCTCCCTCTTATTGACACATGCTAAATTACAGGTGTTAAAGACACACAGGAAGTAACGCGCGAATTGGTGACGTAGTCTCCTTCTCCTCCTCTTATTGACACGTGCTAAATTACAAGGGTGGTAACAGGAAGCAACGCACCAACGCGCGAATTGGTGACGTAGTCTTCTCTCCTTTTATTAAAACATGCTAAATCACAAGGGTGGTAAAGACACAGGAAGTAACGCGCGAATTGGTGACGTAGTCTCCTTCTCCTCCCTCTTATTGAGACATGCTAAATTACAAGGGTGTTAAAGACACAGGAAGTAACACGCGAATTGGTGAGGAAGCAACGCGCGATTTTTAAAGACACACATTAAGCAACGCGCGAATTGGTGACGTAGTCTCCTCCTCCCTCTTATTGACACATGCTAAATAACAGGGTGTTAAAGACACACAGGAAGTAACGCGCGAATTGGTGACGTAGTCTCCTTCTCCTCCTCTTATTGAGACATGCTAAATTACAAGGGTGTTAAAGACACAGGAAGCAACACGCGAATTTGTGGGTGGTAAAGATATACAGGAAGCAACGCGCGAATTGGTGACGTTAGTCTCCTCCTATCAATCAGTATCTCTTATTAACACATGCTAAATCACAACGCGAATTGGTGACGTTAGTCTCCTCCTATCAATCACCATCTCTTATTAACACATGCTAAATCACAAGGGTGGTAAAGACATACAGGAAGCAACGCGCGAATTGGTGACGTTAGTCTCCTTCCTCCCTCTTATTGACACATGCTAAATTACAGGAGTGTTAAAGACAAACAGGAAGTAACGCGCGAATTGGTGACGTAGTCTCCTTCTCCTCCCTCTTATTGACACGTGCTAAATTACAAGGGTGTTAAAGACACAGGAAGTAACGCGCGATTTGGTGACGTAGTAGTCTCCTTCTCTCCCTCTTATTGACACATGCTAAATTACAAGGGTGTTACATCGACACATGCTAAATTACAGGAAGTTAAAGACACAGGAAGCAACACGCGAATTGGTGACGTCTCCTCCTCTTATCTACACATGCTAAATTACAGGTGTTAAACAAATAACGCGCCAATTGGTGATGTCTAACCTATCAATCAAAGTGGTGTTAACTCCATGAGTTAGATCAGTTGAAGGAACACATCACCACTCTTTTCTGTCCGAGAATCTTAGACTTGTTGGACGATAGAGGCGGAGAGAAATACACCAGTGCCGATGCCATTCACGTGTTGAGTAGAGTGATGCGGTTCGTCCACGACAAGTACAGAGGTGATGGTCGATTACCTAGTATTCGAAACTTACTCATAGACGTCAATATTAACATCCTTGAAAATGCCATAGCCTTTGAGAAGAAGAGCAATAAGAAAGTAGAAGGACATAAACAAAATCAAACAATTTAATCTCAGCGTCGAGAATTAATCAAAGCTTTAAAATCTATCGTTGAACACAAAACGATGAACATGCCCATCCGAGACGAACAAGCAGATGATATCGTCTATCTTCCCAATTCCGTTGATGTCTCTAAGTTACCAATAAGTCACGACAACCTGCTAATGTTGACTCGCTATCTCCATTCTATTTTATCACTTGAAAAAATGTCGTTTTTCACAACGGGTATGTTCCAGAGCGCTTATTACTTCATGATGCATTGTCTCTCTCCCACTGGTGGGGTGGCTAATCTGCCCCCGCAGGCAGCTGACTCGTTAAAAAATCGATGGTGGAATTACACCAAGAAAAAATAGGTAGGAGGATTCGGAGACGAAGAACACCAGCGGCGGCGACGCCGGCATGATGACTCTTCAACTTCCGAAGAGGAGGAGGAGGAGGAGGAGAATGACGACGATGATGATGCTAATAGGTGAAGGTGTTTCTTTGTCTTCCGAAGCTTGATTCTGAATCTAGTTCGTACTGAATGTCGTCTAACCTTGTGTGAGGTGAATGTGTGTCTTTGTCTTCTGAAGCTTCCGATTCTGAATCTAGTTCGTACTGAATGTCATCTAACCTTGTGTGAGTTGAATGTGTGTCTTTATCTTCTAAAGCTTCCGATTCTGAATTTAGTTCGTACTGAATGTCGTCTAACCTTATGTGAGGTGAATGTGTGTCTTTGTCTTCCGAAGCTTCCAATTCTGAATCTAGTTCGTACTGAATGTCGTCTAACCTTGTGTGAGGTGAATGCGTGTCTTTGTCTTCCGAAGCTTCCAATTCTGAATCTAGTTCGTACTGAATGTCGTCTAACCTTGTGTGAGGTGAATGCGTGTCTTTGTCTTTCGAAGCTGATTCTGAATCTAGTTCGTACTGAATGTCTTCTAACCTTGTGTGAGGTGAATGCGTCTTTGTCTTCGAAGCTTCCGAGTCTGAATCTATTTCTTACTTAATGTCGTCTAACCTTGTGTGAGGTGAATGCGTGTCTTTGTCTTTCGAAGCTTCCGATTCTGAATCTAGTTCGTACTGAATGTCGCCTAACCTTGTGTGAGGTGAACATGTGTTTGAAAATGCCCGATTCTTAAAATTAATAGATGCGGGGGTTGGAGGGTAAGCGGGGGTGTAAGGGCTATGCGGTTTTTTGACGACGACCTCCCCAGCGTTACCAGTGACGGTCTTAAGTCACCTTAGTAGCGCATCTAGCGTGTAGCGAAGTGCCTTGAGCACACCTGTGAACATATAGGGTGACGAGCGAGACAGATTCTGCCTCCCGAATGGTCCAAATCGTCGACCGTCGTGACCGAAACCCATCCGTTAAAATAGTTCAGTTATCCCTACGCTCCAAATCGGGCGGAGGAAGCGTCGCATTCTGACTTTCAGTGGTAACTCACGATATCGGCGCGCTCGCGTCACGCATTTCATCCCTAACAGGTGCAGAATCGGGCGGTCCGGTCGCCCGGTTTGAGCCGTAAGTGGACATTTTAGGGGGGGGAACACCTCATCGGGTCACTCCCGGCCAGTTAGCCGAGAGTTTCTCGGCTCGGGTGTTGGGCGGTGGGGTTCAACACGGTGGGGGGTGAGCTGCTAGCGAGCTGCAGTGGCTCACAGGGTCTCGGCTGACTTTACTCGTTGCTGGCAACGGTGAATTGACAAGTAGCGAAATGCGGTAGCAAACTTCGCTAGATCAGAATCGGACGGAGACCTCGAGATATTTGACGATAACTGATTTCAGAATCGGAAGCATGCAACTCAATCAAGGTTAGACTACATTACACTGTTACATAATACAAACTATATAATGACTTTGTAGTTGATGTAGTTGATGATAATTTGATACAGATCCAGATGTAATAACGTAACTGAGAATAAACTCTATCGAGATGAATGTGTCTTTGACTTTTCTTATTGTCTTTCTCTGCGTTCGGCTTCCCATGGGTGTATTAAATTTGTCAAATCAAATCTTCCAATTGGAGTGTTAACAGAATCGGAAGCTCCGGAAGACTAAAACACACATTCACTTCGATCCCTTTAGCGAATGTGTGTTTTTCAGTTATGATGCATCCAATTCTTAATTGGAGTGTTAACAGAATCTGAAGCTCCGGAAGACTAAAACACACATTCACTTCGATCCCTTAAGGCGAATGTGTGTTTTTCAGTTATGTTGCATCCAATTCTTAATTGGAGTGTTAACAGAATCTGAAGCTCCGGAAGACTAAAACACACATTCACTTTGATCCCTTAAGGCGAATGCGTGTTTTTGAGTTATGATGCATCCAATTCTTAATTGGAGTGTGAACAGAATCTGAAGCTTCGGAAGACTAAATTTGTTTCTGAGAAAATGATTTGAGAGTGTCTCCGCAATACGGTACCTCTCATTCATCTCCGGAACCTGCATATTGACATTGCCAAACACCACCATCAACAAGGTGGTGGCGGCGGCGGCGGCTTAGAAAATCTTAACGTGTTGAGCGTTGTCAACCCTGAGCTGATCGACAAGGCAATTCTGAGTCGAGAGTTTCTGACCAGTGAATATGATGAGACTGGGTCTTTCACGACAAGTAAGTTCACCAACGGAGCAACGTTTAGCTTCACACCCGGTACAAGCATGGACCTCAGCGATTACCAAACGGATGATGGGTGTGACTGTGGACACAGACTATACCGGCCGAGAAGAAGTGTTAGAATTGGATTCAATCAACACGTGTTATGATGAACTGATACATGCATTAAAGTATGGTGTTTTCGACAGTGTGGTTTCCGATGAAGGTTGTGAAAGATCAATAAGATTATATGATAATGATTTAGTCATGAAAACTAGTGGTGATTCTATTCACGTTGTATCCAACAATAAAGGTAGCGAGAACACTATGAAGAACGCTAGAGAAGCATCTCTCAATGATCACAACCACTGTACTACCATTCTCCATTCCGTATACGGCACTCTCACCTCCGCTTACTCTCCGTCAACGACAATTACAATGCCCGTCATATCCTCATGAACATGCAACATGTGCAACGGACCTCCTCCTCTTCCTCCTCATCTGATGAAGGAACGGTGACGACGACGGGACCGTCACCACCGCCTTTTCGAAAAAAAGCCAATGAATATTCTCTGAGATACCACATGGGTCTGGGAAGAGGTTACGTTATCTATGACGACGAATTCACAGAATGTAAAAACCAATCTTATCTTGTCACTCTCAAGTATTGTTTGAATGTACTGAAAGATAATCTTCCGTATAATATTCTGTTGACCGATTGGACATCGATTGTGTTTGCTTCTAAGATGGAAAACAACAACAAGTAGACAAAAAGAAATCGCCTTATTCCTACTTGCATGTGTTCACCGAAAAAGAAAGAGAGAGCAAGAATGTCTCCAATGTCGTGCCGTACCTGGCTAACCCGGTCGTCTCTATGAAATGGTTCCTCATGCGAGCCCATCATCTACGATTGTCATGTACCAACACCGGCGTTGCCTGTCTGTCCAAGTTCATGAGTGCACGCTTCCACAGGCAGCTTAACAACCATCGTTCTTCCAATAATCTGTTAAGTGTTTTTAAAATGGTGAATTCCAAAACATCGTGTATAAGCGTCGATAACAACAGATTTTTTCTTATCGACGGTAATTTTCTGTTGGGTGGCAGATTAGAAAATATCAATCTTAAATCAGACATGTATGTCAGGTGTAAGATTCAAACTGAAAACAGATCGTCCTCGAATCGATGTTCGATCCTAACACAAAATCGGCTTTCTTGAGTATGTGCATTGAAGGCACCGCTGAGACACGTGGACTCATGATGGCTGAACACATTTCGAGATTGGTGAACTACTCTTCCAATGATATAAATCTATGGTATCAACCTGATCATTAACTTCAGAATGGGGTGGGGTCCGGATCTACATAGGGTAATGTACATTAGGTAGGTCCAGATCTACATAGGGGAATGTACATTAGGTATCTTTAGAGTGGGGTTCGGATCTACACAGAGAAATTTATATTAGGTATGTTGACAATAAAATTTTAAAAAAGAATAACTTAAAAAAAAAATGTGACTACTTTACTTTCTCATCCTGAAGGCACACCAATAAAATAGATGAAAGATTAAATCCATATTTCTTTATTTTCTTTTTACAGTTAATGAATGTGACGAGTGACGTACAAATGGTTCATTACGATAATATGTTTGCTGATCAAAGTTTCGTTCTTAATTCTAGCAAAGTAAGTTACTTTTGACTCTCCAGCGACGACGACAGTGGAAGACAATGATGAGTTATTGTCCAAACTATTGGCTGGAGATATAACTGAATTTATTCCAACAGTGCTGACGTTCAAGTCAGTGTATCCACCTGAAAAGTGAAGATCGTGTTTGGTTCTGTTGTAAATCTTGACCATGCACAATTCTTGAGGTAGAGTGTCAGCATATACGGGTGTCACAGGCACAAATTGGAATACAACATCTGATTTATTAGCTTCGACTTCAGCATCTGTTGACAGGATGGCGATTTCACCCAATGGAGAAGCAAATACATCCTTGACGACAACTGGTGCCTTAGCATTGAAGGAGACGGACACGGGAACCCAGATGGGTGAAGTATCAATGTGTGCTTTCTTGATGTATGTCTGCCTCGTTGCCATGCCGGACACCAACATGACCGCAACAACAATTACTAGCAATGCGAGTACCAACATAGTTACAGTATTCATATTCATAAAATCCATGATTGGTTATATTTCAGATGTTCAGCGCGTGATTTTAACATGAACCGTTCACAGTTTCAGACGATGTAACTGACGGACGTCTTTAAATTTTGTCGTATGACGTCAACTGAAAATACGACAAATTTGTATACGATTGTTTATTTAAATCACTTAGGTAAGATTTACTGAGAAGTATTAAATCTGTGGGATCACCACCTAGTGGATTGACAGTGTCAAGGGTTGCAGTTATATCCTTTGTGGCCACGGAAACGGGTTGACTATCGGAAGCTACTAGCGGTTCTGATTTCAATGAACCTTTCAATTTACTTTTAACAGCGCTCATTTCTTCGGCATATTTTTCGATAGTGTTGACAAAACTATCTTTGAATGATTTGTAATATTTTAGGTCTTTAAAACTATCACTACTATATCTCTCATCTTGTTTCAATATTAGATTCAACGGAACTGGAAAGGAGGGTAGAAACGAATCGTCCATTACGTTGGGACGGACACGCACAGCGTTGCGTAAGGCCCACACTCCCAAAGAACATATTGTGTCTCTGTCTCTCGAAGCCAGACGTTCTTCTTCTTCATTGTTGTTGTTCGGTCTAGTGGAATATACAATTTTGGAAGATACAGTCCAAGTCTGTAACAGACGCATTATATCTTTATCTTCGATAGGGAGATCATTCAACTGTATGCTGTATAACCGACAGTCCCAGAACCTCACTAGCGTAACGCATCGCGTTGTCTGAGAGGTGATGACTGTATAGATTGTAACTTACAACGCACCAAATATCGCTGTGTCTTGTCTCTTTGACGGTTTGACATGACTGCTGACCACTTCGGATTTCAATTCTAACTTTCGGAACAACGTGTAATACAAAGGGAAGTATTTCAATTTCTGAAATCTACATTTTTTTTTTGGCAATTACATCGATGTTAAATACGACCAACAGGTGATTCCATCTTCGGTGTGGAGGTACGTATGAGTGAGCACCGAACACGCTTGCGCTTCCAGATGTTGACGCTGACGCCGACGCCGCCGCCGCTCTTGCGATCGGAGGGATACAAGCTTGGCGATTCAGGAAATCAATGTAACGGGCTTCCACTAGACTTTGTATGTACCTGTTGGATGCATCATCATCATAATGCGGCGGTGGCGGGTATTGATTGACTGGATGATAAATTTTGGTCGCCGTCGCGTGGCTTTGGCAGTCGCAACAATAACAGCAGTCTTCTTCTTTTCCTTTTGTTCATTCTTAGTTTGACCACACGCACCATAATAACGATTCTCCAACTTGAGAATTGAATTCAATTTTATAAGCTGATTGTATTTCAAAGTAACAAGTTGTAAATATTTCATAACCTCATTATTTGAAAATTGGCGTTGGTGTATCCTATCATTCTTGCGTCGGTCATTGACTAAAGTCGTGATGACATCCAATGCCTCATTATTGTACATCATTATCATCTGCTGCTTTGGCTGCGAATAAGATTAATAAACGCTTGAAGTGTTTGACACAGTCTGCAAAAGGTCTTAGTTGATTTGAAGTATCTTTGCGAATGATGTTAAGGTAACGTCCTACTCTTTCCGATGAAGATAAACTAGGCCACTGCTCTTCATCTACTTGCATTGCAAAATGATCTTCTATGATCTTTGAATTGCGAAGTAAAGGATCAGTGTCTTGAAACCATTTTGATGTATCCAACAGTTCAGGAGAATGTATACTATACGGTATTTCTCCCATGGAGATTATACTGTTTAAACTCTTTTCTTTAGACATCTTAAAATGACGGAACCTAAATTTAAATTCCACCACATGACTACTTGAGACATGCCACTTATAATATCAGGAAACTCATGATGTGGTTGTGGTAACGTTAATTCCTCATCATCATCGTCGTCGTCGTCATCATCATCATTGTTGTTATTGTTGTTATTATTAAGATTGGTGTTGTCGTGGTTATTACCAATTACTCGCTGAGACACTCGCGACCACAACCGATAGGCTACCATCCTATTGGCATCAGCAGTTACCCCTGCACCATCAACTGTAGCTTTGACTGTTTTTTTAGCATTGTTATGATTGTACGATCCCTGATACCCGACCTCTTCGATGACGAATATTTGTTTCTTGCCAGCCACATAAGCCAATTTAGCATCAGATGAAGAACAATCACCCTTTCCAACCAGCGCTTCTGCACCCATGTCGGTGTAGGAATCCCACCAAGTATGTTTGGCGATGTTGACAACAGATGATTTTAAGTTGTTTCCTAAACCAACTAAAACAACGACAGTTTTTGGAGTCATGTTTAACCCAATAGATGTTATGGTTTGGACCAGGTGATGAGACATTTCTCCGTCGCCAGTGCACATATTGTTGATGAAACCCATGAAGTTCATCATGGATCTCAGAAAATACAGACTGTGAAGTCTAGGTAGCCCTGTTTTTTGATCAACTACTTCTCTGTAACATTTTTGAACTGCTTTAGCAACATGTTTATCTACTTTACTTTTGTTGTTAAGATTTTTGGAGAGATCGAGTGCAAGAGCGTAGAAGATCTCCAGCGAGACGGCGTTCTCGTCGTCCACACAGTAACACACAGGTGCCATTAAGGCCGACGTTACTACGTCAACTTGTTGTCGCTTCTTCGGTGGTGGACCAATCCTGTCTTCTTCCTCCTCGTTAACACACATTGACCAGAAATTCTGTTCGTTGATATCATTGGAAGAGTAGTTCACCAATCTCGAAATGTGTTCAGCCATCATGAGTCCACGTGTCTCAGCGGTGCCTTCAATGCACATACTCAAGAAAGCCGATTTTGTGTTAGGATCGAACATCGATTCGAGGACGATCTGTTTTTCAGTTGTTAATTTACCTGCCTCCTTAAAATTATATTTTTCTGTCAGCACTAGAAATCATATTTTTAGTTTCATTAATAAAAGTTTTATCATTTCTTCGAATGTGTTCCATTGTGACATATTTCCATCCAATAGGGTACTTCCTGTGTTAGGTAAGAACGGAATAAATGAAGTTTTATTTGGATGTAATTGTGATAACGGGATACAAGGATAATATAAAAGGAAGGAATATTGGGTATATATACAAAAAATTCAATCAATGATTTTATTATTCTATAAAATAGGGATGGGGGTTCACTTTGTACACTCTTGATGAGTTTCATCCAAGGTGGAAAGTAGTAAATGCCCATTTTATTAGGTATCTTCATCTTAATAAATCTAAAACCTAAAATTCGGTGGTTATATTTGTACTCATGTTTTCTAATAGAAAACTTGTCCACCTAAGCAAGGTAAACTGGAAGCTCATCATCAAACTCACTCTTTCTCTCTCTTATCTAATAACATAGTTGTACATTGCTTAAACCTAAGACAAATGAAGGACCTTTTGATATGTGTCAAAAATAGACTTGGTCCTTTTGATTATAATTTGTACATATTGAAATGCCTTTGGCAGACTTAGGTTATTGATATACATAGATACAAAGGTCCTTTTGATTATAATTTGTACATATTGAAATGCCTTTGGCAGACTTAGGTTATTGATATACATGGATAATTTGTACATATTGAAATGTCTTTGGCAGACATAGGTTATTGATGTACATGGATGCAAAATATGATATTGGGTTTACAAGAATTTTTTTATTAACATATCAATCTCAGACACTTGCTCATTGTGCTGCTGCTGCTGCTGTTGTATGTAAGGTTCAGTAGGGTAAGGTGGTGCGAATGAGGGTGGGGGTGGTTCAGTAGCAATCAGCATCACCGGTGGGGACGTCGTTGATGACGCAGCAGCAGTAGTGGTGGCAGTAGGGAAGTGGTGGGAGTGTGTCATGTTCATGTTGTTGTGGGTAGGAGGAGACATCTGCTGCTGCATCAGTATGGTTGGGGGGGGGTGTGTGTAAGGAGGAGATGGTTGGGTATAAGGTGATTGTTGTTGAGTGTTGAAAGGTGAATGAGATTGTTGTTGTTGAGCAGCAGCAGTAGTAGAAAAAGGTGAATGGGACTGTTGTTGATGAGCAATAGCAATAAAAGGGGAATGAGACTGCTGTTGTGTATTATTGAAAGTTGAATAAGAACGGGGTGAGTTTTGTTGAAGAGGAGGAGGATGAGAAGAAACAGATTGTTGATGAATAAATCCTATTTGTTGTTGAAATGGAATATAATAAACTTGGTTTGACATATTGGTCAATTGTGTGTAAGAAGGGGATGATCCACCACCACTAAATCTAGTGTAAGATGATGAAGAGGCATCTGATGAATTGTAAGGAGAAACCTGCACGGATTGGATGGGTTGAGACGTACTACAACCACAACAATTTCCGCCAACGCCGCCGCTGCTGGATGCTGCAGAGGAAGGCGATGGCTGCTGGTGAATGATGTTGTTGTCATTTGTGTTCGGTGAATCTACAATAAAGTTTTGCGCCACTGCTGTGTTCGGTGAACCGAATATTAATTCTTGCGCTGCCGCTAATGGGTCGATGTTAGGTTTAGTATTATATGTCGATGAGGGTGGAACAACAGACGCTGCTATGGGTGAGAGTGAATGATGAGAGAAAAGTTGTTGGTCTTCTTCCTCCATCACTTCATCATTTCTGAATGAGATAGTTTTTGGAGTATGATTCTCGACTGGCATAGGTGTGTTCAATTCACAATCGTAAGCGTCGTAAACGGGTGATGACTGTCTGGGTATGATGCCAATTGGAGTACCCGGTCCCGGTGTGTTGAAACAAACAGAATATATTTCATTCTGCTGTAATGATGATCTTTTGAAGAAATGTGGTTGTGGTGGTGTTTCAATAGTTTCAAAATCATTGTGTTGGCTGTTTATTAACTGTAGATTTTTAACAGCTTGTTCTTGCTCTTTTCGTTGGTCATTTTGGCGTTCTTCTTCATCTTGTCTCTTTTGCTGCTCTCGTCTCTTTTGTTGCTCTAGTTCATCTCGTCTCTTTTGTTGCTCTAGTTCATCTTGTTTCTTTTGTTGCTCTAGTTCATCTTGTTTCTTTTGTTGCTCTAACTCTCGTCTCTTTTGTTGCTCTAGTTCATCTCGTTTCTTTTGTTGCTCTAGTTCATCTCGTTTCTTTTGTTGCTCTAGTTCATCTCGTTTCTTTTGTTGCTCTAGTTCATCTCGTTTCTTTTGTTGCTCTAGTTCATCTCGTTTCTTTTGTTGCTCTAGTTCATCTAACTTTTTTTTTGTTGCTCTAGTTCATCTCGTTTCTTTTGTTGCTCTAGTTCCTCTAACTTTTTTTTTTGTTGTGCTTGTTCCTCTAACTTTTGACGCTTTTGTTCCTCTAACTTTTGACGCTCTTGTTCCTCTAATTTTTGACGCTCTAACTCTTGTCTCTTTTGTCTCTCTTGTTGTGCTTGTTCCTCTAACTTTTGTTGCTCTTGTTCCTCTAACTTTTGTCGCTCTAACTTTTGTCTCTTGTTCCTCTTGTTGTGCTTGGCTCTTGTCGATGATGTCGCTCTAGCTTTCGCTCTTTTTGCTCTCTCTTGTGACTTGGGTCGCTCTCGTTGCTCGCTCTTGTGACTTGTCGCTCTTTTGCTCTCGCTCTTGTGACTTGGTCGCTCTCGTTGCTCTCGCTCTTGTGACTTGGGTCGCTCGCTCTTGACTTGGTCGCTCTCGTTGCTCTGCTCTTGTGACTTGGGTCGCTCTCGTTGCTCTCGCTCTTGTGACTTGGTCGCTCGTTGCTCTCGCTCTTGTGACTTGGGTCGCTCTCGTTGCTCTCGCTCTTGTGACTTGGGTCGCTCTCGTTGCTCTCGCTCTTGTGACTTGGGTCGCTCTCGTTGCTCTCGCTCTTGTGACTTGGGTCGCTCTCGTTGCTCTTGCTCTTGTGACTTGGGTCGCTCTCGTTGCTCTCGCTTTTGTGACTTGGGTCGCTGTCGTTGCTCTCGCTCTTCTGTATTGGGTCGCTCGTTGCTCTCGCTCTTGTGACTTGGGTCGCTCTCGTTGCTCCTGCTCTTGTGACTTGGGTCGCCTCGTTGCTCCTGCTCTTGTGACTTGGGTCGCTCGTTGCTCCTGCTCTTGTGACTTGGGTCGCTCTCGTTGCTCTCGCTCTTGTGACTTGGGTCGCTCTCGGTGCTCTGCCTCTTGTGACTTGGGTCGCTCTCGTTGCTCTCGCTCTTGTGACTTGGGTCGCTCTCGTTGCTCTCGCTCTTGTGACTTGGGTCGCTTTCGTTGCTCTCGCTCTTGTGACTTGGGTCGCTCTCGTTGCTCTAGCTCTTGTGACTTGGGTCGCTCTCGTTGCTCTCGCTCTTGTGACTTGGGTCGCTTTCGTTGCTCTCGCTCTTGTGACTTGGGTCGCTCTCGTTGCTCTCGCTCTTGTGACTTGGGTCGCTCTCGTTGCTCTCGCTCTTGTGACTTGGGTCGCTTTCGTTGCTCTCGCTCTTGTGACTGGGATCGCTCTCGTTGATATCCATTTACTTCTTTTCGTCTTTTTTTTTCTCCCTTGACACTCTCTCCGTTTTCTCGGTCTCTATCTTTTTTCTTTTTCTTCTTGTATTTTCGAGTGTGATCTTCTTCAGTTGGTTTAAATATTATTTTATTGAGGTCCGGTAGGTAATCGTCCTCTTCTCGAGTTTTCTTAGTGGTGTTGATGTACTCTTCTTTTTGGTCTGTTGTCATCATCATCATCTCTTTAATGATTCTTTTCTTGTGTGTTTTTTTATTTCAGATGTCTGTGCACTCATATCAACGGAGGAGGGTACCGTCGTCGCCATCATTGCTTCTCGCATCATGACGTATTCTTTGGCTTTATTTTTCAAAAATTCTGACTCTTGCTGCGTTGGTGTACTGGATGTAGATGCTTCAGCTTGCAATGTAGACGTCTTCGCCTCCTCCTCTGCTGCTGAAGTGGGATGCACACGCTCCTGTTTTTCACCAGAACCCCTGGATGTCGTCGCCTCTGTTGCTGCTGAACTGGGATGCACACGCCCTTTTTTCACCAGAATCTCTGGACGTCGTCACTGCTGTACTGGGATGTGCACACCGCTCCTTTTAACACTAGAACCTCTGTGAGTTGAGCGGTGACGACTTACACTCAAATCTTTTTTGATCCTCTTACTCTTTGATGAAGAAGAATCGCTGCAACTTCGTTTTTCGGAATTGGATCTTTCTATGAATTTACGCCATGAAATTTTGGGTTTGATCAATTCACGCAGATCTGAATCTTGAATCCTTCTGATAGGCAGATCATCATCATCTGAAGAATTGTAACTCCTGTCATGCTGTGATTGGGATTCGATCGTTCCGATTACTATGTCTTTATCAAAGACATCATCATCATCATTCAGTACACACAGAATGGGTTTTTCGGGACGTGTGACTACTTTAATCACTGTAGGAACATCCTTGTTTTTATCATCATTATCATCACTAGTGTTATCATGAACATCAGCGGGTGTTTTCTTCTTTTTTCTGCGTTCAGATTTGACAACGTTTTTTGGAATGCTGTTGATAGTCATTTGGCTTGCATCGACTCCGTAGAGGTGTTTGTTGACATCTAATTCAAAGATGGGTGGAAGCTCACGAGAAGGCGACAAAAATCCGAGACGGTAGAGGCCCCATTCTAAGCACCGTTCTGCGGCATCGTCCTTGTTCAGCAAGAAGAACTCTTGCAGAAACTCACTCCTATCGAGACCGATTTCGCGCACGAACACATACATTTGTTCGTAGCAGATGTAGGGAAGTGCAGGTTCATGGTGTGATGTCACCATGTTACTGATGCACAGGTGAATGTAAATGAATCGGGAGAGCAAATAGGTGATGTCGATACCCATGAGAACGAAGTCGTCTAGATGTAGTTTATGGTTTCCATTTCTGATCATTTGGTTGAGATGATGCAACTTGATCTTGTAATCGTTGTGGGTGAAGTGACTGTTGAGAAACGTAAAGACGTTGTTCCAAAACTATCCTGTCATTTCTTGTAATAAAGAGAAAGCAAGCGGGATTTCTTTGTTGAGATTTTTTTACGCTGTTTCGTGCTTGCCCAATATGTTTTTCTTGTTGTTGCTACTCACTACCTCATGTGATGGTTGAGTCGCTTCAGCGCACTTGTTTTTCACAGCAATGCGTAGTAAACATGAGGGAACCACTAGTATTATGTTGTTCATGATGGTGTTCAGGACAAACATTTCAAAAGGTGTAGCATTGGTAAACAGGTTGGACTGGGTTTTACCACTGTCATCCAGCGCCTTGGTGATTATACCACCGGTCATGGTTTTCGAGTCGACATCAATGATATCTTTATCAAACTGATGATTGATGAAGAGCTGATCCACTGACATGATGGAACCATACAGGTGATTCGCAAGGGGAGTAGATGTTACCGACATCCATGAACGATATTGGGCTATGATCGCGTGCCGTAGCGCGTTCAACTGGGCGTCTGTGTTCTCATACATTTTGGTGAAGTTGGGATAGGTGTTACTCTTTCGGTCACCCTTTTTGGTGAATGTGTTTGATCCGTGAGTATCTTCGAATTGCTTGCGAAGTATTTCACCTAAGGCTGTTGCTCCATCTTTAGATATCAAATTTTAGGCAGGTACTGTGATCACCATAGGGAGGACCGAATTTCTGACATCGAAAATTTGGAGCGTTTTCTAGAAGTGGTCTGTACTGGAATTGATATTTCCACTACTTCGATCTTTCTTTGGGGTGGTTTTGAATCATTGACGGGCATGTCCAGATTGTACGAGTGTAACAACGCTTCATGTAACACTTTGGAGAATAATTGTTGTTGTTGGTTTTTCCTCTTACTGTCTGACATGGCTTTTTCAGGAGCATGGAGGAAGACTCGCTTATCATGGACATGTATTTCATGAAATTGATGATGGAACAAAAAACTTCTTGAATGACAACATTGACTCCTTTCTGCATAGCCGCATGGATAGTCTCTTGATTTAGGTTCCAATTTTCAGTAAAGGCATGTTGGATGAAGAGCGATCGTAATTTAGGATTGGGGACGTCCATGTTTCGGGTCAGCCACTCCTTGGCGCGGATAACACTCAATGACATTTGACATTTGCTGCAGGTGTTCGATCTTTCGATGTCTGCCATTTGGCGTTTGTTCTTTACGTTGTCTGGGATGTCGTGCAGTTGACAAAATTGTAAATCGATATTAATAGACTTCAGAGTTTCAAAG
Organism: Eriocheir sinensis; assembly: GCF_024679095.1. Classification (NCBI taxonomy): domain Eukaryota; kingdom Metazoa; phylum Arthropoda; class Malacostraca; order Decapoda; family Varunidae; genus Eriocheir; species Eriocheir sinensis. The sequence continues at coordinate 43,223 of NW_026112218.1, forward strand.
GTCATCTCACAAATCGTCTGATTAAACCGGTGAACTGGGATGAAATCTTCGCGTATGAACGTATTCAGGATCAGATTTCGAAAATCACAATTTTGCAAATCAAAACTTTTAAGTAAGTTATTCACATTATGACAGAAGTTCATGATACTATCACCTTGGTTGACAGTTGCGGACTTGCATTTTGCCATTCTATATTCAGTGCTGATTTCATGGATGTTTTAAGACCTTCTTTGGAACCTGCATCGACTGAAATGAAAAAAAAATGGTTAAGAAAATTAAAATCTTAAAAAATCAACAAGCTAAATAAAAAAAATCATATCAATAACAAAAAAAAATGTTAAAAACTTACGCATGTCTGTGCAATTCAGCAATGTGTAGTAGCATTCTCCCATGGAGTAGAGGCGATCATTGGGTGTATCAGCGTATGCCTTGTTATGGATAGCCTTTGTCAACAATTTCTTCATCTCTGCATTTTTTTTCTCTTTGCAAATCGGTGTGACATTCAACAGATATTTGAACAGGGCTCTGTCACATATGGGTTTTTTGAAAAACAGAAATATTTTTGGCACTTGATAATAAGATTTGCTGCTGGTATTCCTCCAGTTGTTTTTCGAGTATGTTTCGCAGAGGTTTCTTCTTCGGTTTTTTAGAAGCAAATGCGGTTCCAAGACTGGAAACAATTTTCGCTGCGTCACACATTTTGAAGTCTGAAAAATTAAAAAGAAAAATAATAATCACAATCACTGATCAACAATAAGTGCATGCACTCTTGCTAATGCATATGCGAGAATGTAATGTAAGCTTAAATATTTGTAATCACGCACGCACAACTTTGGGAGAGACCAACAGACGCTATAATTGGGTCATGTACACAATAATATCTGGTACGGGTTGGGAACCTACTAAATTAAACATTAGCTTGCACGCTTCTTTTAAACGGATGGTAAACAAAAGGCGGCATCTGTCAGTTTGTTCATCATCTTCGAGGAGGCGCGCGCCGCGCGCCGCCGAACGCCGCCGAACACCCCACCCCCATCCCCTCTCTTATCGTACACCACCCCGCACAAACCCGCACACACACACACTTACACAACACAAATGTAGGTAAAGTTGGGTCCGGATTTGGACGGGATTATGACAGATGAATAAATTGTGTAAATTTCAACTGGGATCTGAATTTGGATGTGGGTGGTATATATGGGTTGCATATATTTGAAGTTGATTATCAAGACTGATAAGTTAGTTTTGTCAACAAATGGAATCTATTGAGGAGAAGGAGTCTGAATTTGGACGTGGGTCACGACATATACATGTGACGAGTCAGAGTTAGAGTGGGGTCCGGATTTGTACGTGCTGATGTATTACGACTCTGAACCGTTATGAAATGAAGATTGATGTGGACGTGGTTCACGACATATACATGTGACGAGTCAGAGTTAGAGTGGGGTCCGGATTTGTACGTGCTGATGTATTACGACTCTGAACCGTTATGAAATGAAGATTGATGTCAACAAACGGAGTTTTGGGAATAGGAGTCTGAATTTGGATGTGGTTTGATTTGATATGATAATTTTTTGTGGGTCACGACATATGCATGTGACGAATCAGAATTAGAGTGGGGTCCGGATCTGTACAGGGTCAAGGATGCACATTAACTATTCTTGATTTTGAGTTCGCGGTCTTGCTGCCGAAATAAATGGAACACATTGTCACTAACTAGGATTACTTAAAGCGATTCTGTATAAGATAAGAAATAAAAAAAAAGGTTTGAAGAAAGTTTGCGTGATATTGTTTCTATTACCTTCAAGACGTCGTCGTCGTAACTAAGCAGCTTGAATACTGAGAATTATAAAAAAAAAGACTATATGATAAGAGAGAAAGATATCTTCATTTGTCATGGGGGGACGGGGGGAAAATCAGGTGCTGCCATGCTATTGTGTCACCACCAGCATGTGCCATGTGTGTCACCACCAGCATGTGGTAGCAACAACAACGGAGCGCAAGCTGCCGCGTTAGCGTTGTCAAGAAGCAGCAAGCAAGTCCCTTCCTTCCGCTCTCATTCAGCGTCGTCCCGCTCTCAGAATTGGGTTACTTGCGAGAATAAAGCACATATTCACCCTTCCGCTCTCAACCTTGCATTTACCGCGCGAGATTAAACACATGGTATGGCATTTAGCGTCTCGCTCTTCAACTCGCCTCAGAATCGGGCTACTGGGCAGTAGTGAGGTGAATGTGTCTTTGTCTTCCGAAGCTTCCGATTCTGAATTTAGTTCATACTGAATGTCATCTAACCTTATGTGAGGTGAATGTGTGTCTTTGTCTTCCGAAGCTTCAGATTCTGAATTTAGTTCATACTGAATGAATGTCGTCTACCTTTGATTAAAGTGAATGTGTGTCTTTGTCTTCCAAAGCTCCGATTCTGAATTTAGTTCGTACTGAATGTCATCTAACCTTATATGAGGTGAATGTGTGTCTTTGTCTTCCGAAGCCTGATTCTGAATTTAGTTCGTACTGAATGAATGTCGTCTACCTTTGATTGAAGTGAATGTGTGTCTTTGTCTTCCAAAGCTTCCGATTCTGAATTTAGTTCGTACTGAATGTCATCTAACCTTATATGAGGTGAATGTGTGTCTTTGTCTTCCGAAGCTTCCGATTCTGAATTTAGTTCGTACTGAATGAATGTCGTCTACCTTTGATTGAAGTGAATGTGTGTCTTTGTCTTCCAAAGCTTCCGATTCTGAATTTAGTTCGTACTGAATGTCGTCTAACCTTATATGAGGTGAATGTGTGTCTTTGTCTTCCGAAGCTTCCGATTCTGAATTTAGTTCATACTGAATGAATGTCGTCTACCTTTGATTGAAGTGAATGTGTGTCTTTGTCTTCCAAAGCTTCCGATTCTGAATTTAGTTAGTATAGTGTCAGCGTCCCGCTCTCGGGTTAATGGCCAGTCTAAAACACACATTCACTCTTTCGCTCTATAATTACTGTATACCACAACTTTTGTATACTTGTTTGACGCTCACGGCGTAATAGATTAATCAAATCAAATCAAATCAACCCAGAGTTCAGCGTCCCGCTCGCCTCAGAATCGGGCTACTGGCCAGTCTAAAACACACATTCACTCTTTCGCTCTCAACCCAGCATTCAGCGTCCCGCTCGCCTCAGAATCGGGCTACTGGAGAGTCTAAAACACACATTCACCCTTCCGCTCTCAACCCAGCATTCAGCGTCCCGCTCGCCTCAGAATCGGGCTACTGGAGAGTCTAAAACACACATTCACCCTTCCGCTCTTAACTGAGCATTCAGCGTCCCACTCGCCTCAGAATCGGGCTACTGGCGAGTCTAAAACACATATTCTCCCTTCCGCTCTTAACTGAGCATTCAGCGTCCCGCTCGCCTCAGAATCGGGCTACTGGCAAGTCTAAAACACACATTCACCCTTCCGCTCTCAACCCAGCATTCAGCGTCCCGCTCGCCTCAGAATTGGGCTACTGGCCAGTCTAAAACACACATTCACTCTTTCGCTCTCAACCCAGTATTCAGCGTCCCGCTCGCCTCAGAATCGGGCTAGTGGCGAGTCTAAAACACACATTCACCCTTCCGCTCTCAACCCAGCATTCAGCGTCCCGCTCTCGTACATTCTCAACTATGAGAGAAAAAAATTGCTTAGTGTGAATGTAGTGTTTGTTTTCATGATGTGAATGTATATTTTCAGTCTTAACGGGCACCAATTCTACTCGCTTGTGCCGTCCATCTCTCTTCACTGACGTTGCTCCGCCCCTATCCGTTATCCACGCCCAACCCCGCCCTCTGCCTCGCTTAATTCGTGTTGTTAGTTCTGGTTATTTTTTTCATTTACTCCGCCCACATGACACATGACACATCACTTGTACACCCCCCCCCCTCCCTCCTCCTTGTATACACAACACCTGGTATAAATGGGAAGCACGGACGGCGTCAGTCATTGTTCGGTGTAGAAAGCTAGACACAACTTAATTCAGTTAAACTTTCAATCTGAAACACTATCATGTTTTCAACAACTACTGTCGTCGATGACGCAACTACATTAATACCTTTTGTTGACAAGAAACGAAAAAACCTATTGACGAGAAAATAGTTTCAAAATTTAAAAGATCAGATCTTGAACATCAAACAGCGACATCGGCTGCCCCTGTCCAAGAAAAAAAGATTGGTGACATACGTCAAACGGTTAACAACGGTGGTGGTAGCAGATACGACGACAGCAGTGACGTAGGCAGCAGTACTTGCAAAAAGACATAGCTGGGTCCTCTGAGAACAACCAAATCATCACCACCATCAACAACCACCGCCCTCGTAATCGACCACCACAACATCATCATCAACGACAACACCACCACTTCTCTCCACTTCCTGTCAACCGTCAGCCTTATCACTATGAGGGTGGATACGACTCTGGATCCAGTAATAATCGTTATTCACATTACAGGTCAACAGAAGCTATCCCAAACACTTCTTACCGTGTTGGTGGTCATCATGCCCCTTATGAAGGAGAAGAATTCTACGGTGACGAGGATGTGTACGAATACGAACAACGTCACGAACCCTACATGAGATATCGCCAGCCGCATCACAACCACCCTTCTGCCTATATTCCTCGTCAACCCCACCACCACCTGGTCCACCTGCTGCTTTCTTCCCACCTCACAGACCTGCACCGTCAATGACACATCACACACTAACGCTTGTTTTAAATAACTGCGGAGATATACACATGTAGCAAACACGTTTGTTCCCATGCCCCGCCCACTCCTTCGTTTCCTCCAGTGGTGCATGGTATTTAACAGTGGCTACGTCACATCCTGTGTGTGTGCGTGCGTATGTGCGTGTGTGCGTGCGTGCGTGCGTTGGTTGGTTTTATACACCTTTACGTGTCTTGGTTTTCGTATTTGATGTAGTTCGCTAAGTTGGTTCTGCGGAACGTCAGATTCTACTTCATAGTTCTACAATATAGTTTATCTTTGACTTTTTCAAACATATTTGAAAAACCAAGTACGTTTTATTTAACATAAAAATAAATAATTTTACATGAATGTTGTTTTTTTAATTGTAATATGTAAATTAAAAAATAGAGAATGGATTAACTTTTATTGGATATCTTGATAATAATTGAAATGGATCCGGAGGATGACGCAGAACTTAAAGTTAACTTTGCTGGCCTCATCGAGGTAGTAGCTAACCTATTAACTGTTGCTACTCCTTCCTACAGAGATGACACGGCTACCGATAGTATGTGTCATGCGGCTTTGAATCATACCGTGGTTGACACTTCTCTCTCTCAACGAGTCGTTTCTGATTTAGAAATTCTTTCCAAACAAAAAGAGGAAATAGATTCGATTTTAAAAACATTTCTTAAACATGTCGGAGATCCCAAAATGATGAAGAAGCGAACGTTGTCAGAAGAAAACGATTCAACGCAAAGAGAGAAAACTGTCTTAGCGACAGTAGCCGGAGAAATCGATTTTCATGATCCGTTTGAAAAATTAGATCTTTTTGTCAAGATCATTAATCAAGAAGGTTGTTCTATCGGAGTACAGAGATTATACACCTCAGGTAACAAATCACTGTCAACGATAGCTTTGGTGTGAGTCATAGGAGTAAGGCCATCGAATGCTTGCCATCTTCGTTTATAGTTTTTCCCAAATTTAGGATTGAGATCTTGAGATGATGGTTGTTGTTGGTTTGTAATTGATTCATATTCTTCTACTGATTTGTTAACCACATTGTCAATCATTCTCTGCATGACCTCACAAGTTGCTTGAACACCCATGTTCCAGTCTGGTATTCCAGTCTTCCAAAGATTCGCCGCTAACAATCCTGCATTTTTCATATTAGTTATTCCAAACTTGTTAATGTTAACAGAGTCCCCAAAGATGATGAGAGGTGCCGTGTCCAACATGCTGTAAGTGCCCGACCACATACAGCTTAGGATAGTGAAGACTAGAGCGCGGGCGTGCATGTTCAAACCACTAGGGGTTGATGACGGTGATGGTGGAAAACACAAGGGTAGAGCGTCCAGAGTTTTCAACAACATAGTAACTATGACTTGTCCTAAAATGACACTACTTGCATCTTTGATACCATACTCATGGCGTTGTCTTTCAGTGAGTGCATTGAACACATTTCCACGCAGAGTCATCCTCATGACGCCGTCGGCGTAACCACCTTCGCCTTCACTTGGGGACTGTCTGAAATCATAGTTCTTGTAATCCTTAAAACTATTAAAGTCACTGTAAGCGAACATCGGAGGTTGTAAGAGCATGTGAATATCATCGTTGATGAAAGTCCACATGTTAGTGATGTATCTAGGAACTGTAACCCTATCCTCTCCGTCTTCGTTGTTTCGAATTGGAAGTACACTGCTGGTGAACGGTGTCTCTAACATCAAGGTTTCAGCCAGGTCGATACTGACGGTGTCGGTCAGATTGACGTAAGGATCGGGAATGCTGTCAACGTGAGTGGAGACCAGACCATGCCCATCGTAGTACGTTAGTTGCTTATCATCATCACTTTCCTGGACGACGACATTCTTGAAATGTTTGGCTATAGTCAATGGATGGAAACCGATCATAGTTGCATTGATGTCGGTTGTAATGACTGGTATGTTTGTGTTTGATGTAATAGGAGGATTCACATGGGTAGTTGTTTGCATGACTTCCAATACTTGATAGTTCGTCATCTGTTGATTTTTCTTTACAGCTAAAGCCGTTTCGTTAATTCTCTGTTGTCTCTGCAGGTCGAGTTCTAGACAATGGAAGGTGTCTCTGCATCGCAAGGAAGAAGCGAATGCCTTGTAGATGTGTTCGTAGAACTCATTTTTCAACATTTTCATAAGGGATCTGAATACCTGACAGGATCGCATCAAGCTAAGGTTCTTCCGGGATGTCGCAATGAGGTCGTTCAGAGTCATTTGCTGTTCTTCATCCATGAAACATTTTTGCACATCGTTCTTAAATTGCAAACGGTCATTCAGACTTAAGACTTTGAGATAAGGAAACAAACTCTTCTGTGAATATTTTTTTTGGACGAGTTCATTTTTAGTTTCAGATTCAACTTGAACGATTCGAGCGAGAATGTTCTGTATCTGCTCATTGGTGAGAAACGGAACGATCTGTTCTACTTCAACACATACTTGTTTCTGGTTATCTGTCTGAAAATTATCATAAGCTCTTTTCATTTCTATAATCATGTCATCTATGTTGATCCCCGTCTTCATGTACCACCCTGATGACACATATCTCTTTCAACAAAAGTTCATACTTGTTCTGACCGCGTTGCATACACATTGGGTGGGCTCAGGAGAGCTTGTGATGCACCCGTCGTACGTATACTTGTGGTTCATGAAATTTTGTACGTATACTCAACTGTCCACTTAAATATCTATTTTAAGCACACACGGACCCTTAAGTATGATAAGTCACTACATAAATATTAAAAGTATATTTGAAAACTTTAATGTAAGAGAAGAACAGCGTGTATCACAACAAACGAACGTCGTTATGGCTATGTGTTTTGGCGAAAACTTTACCTCTTTTGCTGGCTTAAATGATCTGAAAAGAAAACACGAACCACCTATACCCATACCAAGAAAACTATCTAAACATCCACCACCCGAACCTGATGAACCGTAGCCTGATTGTTATGAAAATAGTGATGACGACGACGAAGCCGATACAAATCGCGTTACTTCCTAACATAAGGGTGTTATTCACATACAGGAAATCTCAACACGAGGGTGTAAATACACACAGGAAGCAGGAAGTCCTCCTATCAACTGTGACGTAGTTTGCTATCTGTTAATCACCTTGCACAAACTGTGATGTAGTCTGTCTCCTAATAACACCTGTTCAAATACGAGGGTGTTAATCACAAGGGTGATAATTGCACACATGAATCAATAATATAACCAATGGTAGTCTCCTAATAACGCCTGATAAAATACGAAGGTATAAATACACACAGGAAGTCCTCCTATCAATCAATACTGTGACGTAGTCTGCTATAACACGAGGGTAATAATCACCTGCTAAGGTGTTATTTGCACACATGAATCAATAGTAGTGACGTAAGCAATACCTCCTATCGATATAAACTGTGATGTAGTCTGTCTCTTAATAACACCTGTTCAAATACGAGGGTGTTAATCACAAGGGTGATAATTGCACACATGAATCAATAATAGTGACGTAAGCAATGGTAGTCTCCTAATAACGCCTGATAAAATACGAAGGTATAAATACACACAGGAAGTCCTCCTATCAATCAATACTGTGACGTAGTCTGCTATAACACGAGGGTAATAATCACCTGCTAAGGTGTTATTTGCACAGTAGTGAACCTCCTATCAATATATAGACTACGTCACAGTGTTATTACGTCACTACTATATGTGCAATTAACACCCTCGTGTTTTTGCAGGTGATTATCACCCTCGTGTTATTATTAGACTACGTCACAGTATTGTTACATCACTACTATTTTTGCTAGAGACTACGTCACAGTGTTATTATATCACTACTATATGTGTAATTAACACCCTCGTGTTTTTGCAGGTGATTATCACCCTCGTGTTATTATTAGACTACGTCACAGTGTTATTACGTCACTACTATATGTGCAATTAACACCCTTGTGTTTTTGCAGGTGATTATCACCCTCGTGTTATTATTAGACTACGTCACAGTATTGTTACATCACTACTATTTTTGCTAGAGACTACGTCACAATATTGTTACGTCACTACTATTTTTGCTAGAGACTACGTCACAATATTGTTACGTCACTACTATATGTGTAATTAACACCCTCGTGTTTTTTGCAGGTGATTATCACCCTCGTGTTATTACTAGACTACGTCACAGTATTGTTACACCACTACTATTTTTGCTAGAGACTACGTCACAATATTGTTACGTCACTACTATATGTGTAATTAACACCCTCGTGTTTCTTGCAGGTGATTATCACCCTCGTGTTATTATTAGACTACGTCACAGTGTTATTATGTCACTACTATATGTGCAATTAACACCCTCGTGTTTTTTGCAGGTGATTATCACCCTCGTGATATTATTAGACTATGTCACAGTATTGTTACATCACTACTATTTTTGCAGATAATTTAGAGACTACGTCACAGTATACTTCATTACTATATGTGCAATTAACACCCTCGTGATTTTGCAGGTGATTATCACCCTCATGATATTACTAGACTACGTCACAGTATTGTTACATCACTACTATTTTTGCAGAATCTAGAGACTACGTCACAATATTGTTACGTCACTATTATATGTGCAATTAACACCCTCGTGATTTTGCAGGTGATTATCACCCTCATGATATTACTAGACTACGTCACAGTATTGTTACATCACTACTATTTTTGCAGAATCTAGAGACTACGTCGAATCTTTGGAAGACTGGAATACCAGACTGGAACCTGGGTGTTCAAGCAACTTGTGAGGTCATGCAGAGAATGATTGACAATGTGGTTAACAAATCAGTAGAAGAATATGAATCAATTACAAACCAACAACAACCATCATCTCAAGATCTCAATCCTAAATTTGGGAAAAACTATAAACGAAGATGGCAAGCATTCGATGGCCTTACTCCTATGACTCACACCAAAGCTATCGTTGACAGTGATTTGTTACCTGAGGTGTTGAAAAATCATCTTGAGAAATTGTTATTTCAGAAACAGAAAGAGCAGACATTATTTCAGAAACAGAAAGAGCAGACAAGTAGTAGTACAACTCAGACAGGTGAGGAACAGCAGAGCGAAGAACATAACAACCTCTCTTCGGTTGTTCGCGCTTGGAAGTATCAACTACAGTCTTCTTATGATGAATGCCAATCATTTCTCCTTAATCGACGAAAAAAGATAATTCAAAACAGGGAGATCACAGCTACTGCCGACGATGAAATCATTTTGACGTCGTCATGCCATAAGTCAAATGCAAAAAAGAGTGACAAGAAGCTTCTCACTAACCCAACGGAACAAGCGATCGATCTATTGTATTTGTTCCTAAAATGTGAAGACACAGTTACACTCCAAAACAAATGTGAAAAGTTGAAGAAGGCGTCAATTGATTTTGTATTAGCTTATAGTCTACCTCTCATTGATCTGTTGGAAGCTATTATGTTCAGTAAAGATGAACGAAGAATGGCAAACATTAAAATATTAGATAATACACTACAAGAACTACCTCAGCATAAATTAGTTCCTAAACATCTTCTGTTAAGAACAGAGAATGATATTTCAAATTCTGAGTTAGATCAGATCATGTACCCAATGGAACTATTAAAGGAGAAATTAAGCGCAGGGAGAGGTGAAATGGATTTGAATTTTAATGAAGATGTAATAACGTTTGAATTAGAAAACCAAAATATGTTAAAAGATGCAAGGACTCAAGCTGTAATGGACAACCTAGTTTCTCATCCAATAGTCATGGAGTGTATGAAGAATGCAACGGTGCTAAAAGAGTTGGTGTCTAAGGCTCATCTTTCCTCTATTGTATCAAAGTGTCCCAGTGATCAGATCCAGTTACAACTTCATGTTAAAACTATGACTTTGTAGTTAAATATATAAAGATTCTAAACTTGATAGTCATGGTATGAAGACTGCAAAAGTTCATCTGTTCTCTGATATAAAGTGTCCCAGTAACGGTGCTGAAAGAGTTGGTATCTAAGGCTCATCTCCTCTGTGTCCTAACTCTATCCCAATACTATGATGTAAATTTATACAGTACCGCTTCGAGTTGTGAAGATTATATTTTTCATTTGTTGTGTAGAACAATTTTGTACAACTTCTGAATATCATCTATACTCTATTGAGGTGAATATGTGATTTCTTGGAGCATCCGATTTTACCTTGACAAATGTGTGTTTTAGTCTTTTTGGACTTCCGATTCCAACATGAGTGTCCAATTCTATGTTAATTCTATGACTTTGTAATTAATTGATGAAAGTTCTCTATATCAAAGTGTCCCAGTAACGGTGCTGAAAGAGTTGGTGTCTAAGGCTCATCTTGTCCTAACTCTATCCCAATTATGTTCTGAATGTCATTTATACTCTATTGAGGTGAATGTGTATTTTCTTCTTTTTGAGCGTCCGATTCTACCTTGACAAATGTGTGTGTTTTAGTTTTATTGGACTTCAGATTCAAACATGAGGTGAATGTGTATCTTTGTCCTATAGAGTGTCCAATTCTGACTGTCCATGTATATATTAAAATGTAACTATGATGAAGATTATACTTATTTCAATAAAATTATAATATATATATTAAATTTTCTAACCTACCTTTATCTTATCGGACTCTACATTTCAATCTAGACCCCACTCTGTGTAGCGATGTGTACACCCCCATGCAGATCTGGACCCTACTCTGTGTAGCGATGTGTACACCCCTATGCAGATCTGGCTGCACTCTCTGTATCGATGTATACACCCCCATGCAGATCTGGACCCTACTCTGTGTAGCGATGTGTACACCCCTATGCAGATCTGGACCCCACTCTGCACTCTGTTTATCGATGTATACATCCTCATGCAGATCTGCACCCACTTTGTTTTTCATGCAGTTATATAATCTGAAGTTCGTGTGTCCCTCATCCACATGTTGCAAAATTAAAGCACAAGCCACTGAAGTTGTCTTGCACGTAGACGTAAAATATCGGACCCCACTTTTTGGCTTCTTACGGTTGCGGAGCGTTAGATTTTTCCTTCTCCAGCACTCGCTCTACAGACTGTGAGCAGTTTTGGTTTTTGGTTTTAGTCTGTATTTATTCAACATGTTATACTAAAAATTCTATTTAACGTTGATTTGTAGTTTCAAAAGTAAGTAGCGCAATTTGCGACTTGTAATTCTATTTCAATTTATAAATCTAGAATACACATTGCACATTGGGTACTCACCATTAACTTGAATTAACTTCAGACGGTTACTGCGTTCAGTAAACTATATAAAAAATCATGCTGATTTTAATATTGATAATTTGTTTACCTAAACTACATTTTTTAAGCAGTGAGAAATTGATAATTTTGGTACCTAAACTACATTTTTTAAGCAGTGAGAAATTGATAATTTTGGTACTTAAACTACATTTTTTAAGCAGTGAGAAATTGATAATTTTGGTACTTAAACTACATTTTTTAAGCAGTGAGAAATTGATAATTTTGGTGAGTATTTAATATTCAAACCTACAAAAAAGGTAGAAAACATTGAGATAACTGGTGAAATATAATCGTGTCCTTGTCTTTCAAAACTTCCAAAACAAACAAAACTTCCGAGACATGTTAGAGGACGTCGTCTAACCTCTGTTGAGATGAATTTGTGTCTTTGTCTTACAAAGCTACCGGTTCTCAAACATGTGAAATAAAGATAGGGACACACACATTGAATGTCGTCTAACCTCTATTGAGGTGAATGTGTGTTTTTGTCTTGCAAAGCTTCCGATTTTCACATGTGAAATACAATTCAAAATTAGCTAGTAAAGATATGAGTTGGAGTTTGGACGACATTTATATTACACATCCGAAACATGTTAGTAAGAGTTTGGAAGATAGATATAGTTACATTTGAATGTCGTCTAACCTCTGTTGAGATGAATGTGTGTCTGTCACACATTGAATGTCGTCTAATCTCTGTTGAGGTGAATGTGTGTTTTTGTCTTGCAAAGCTTCCGTTTTTCACGTGAAATACAATTCAAAATTATCACGGTAGAGATTTGATTTTGAGTTGACGAATTAATAAAAAGACATTCATACAATGTTATATTTATTACAACCTTATTTTTTTATAATTTTACTTTTACAGGTTTTCTTCAGTGTAGGCGAGCATGGTGAAAATGTTTTGATTCTACCGATTGAACAGCCTGAGGAATTTGTTCTGTATTAACTTGAACTAAAAGACGCCTTCGCCTTGACTGTCTGCTACACTCATAAGCTCATGGATGGCTGGAAAAATGTATGTTGCATCACTGTTGTCACTACGTGTTGAAAACATGGAAACATACACTTTAAAGTTTGCAGTGTTTTTAAAACGAATTTTAAAATTAATTATATTGGCCCCAGTAGATATTTTGTCGATCCAAATATACAAAAAGACATTAGGCACTATATCATTTTCTGAAAAAGTATTATCAATTAATTGGATCGGGAAGGCTCCGTGCTGTTGAGGTATGTTTGTGTTAACATAGGTAGTTTGCGTATTATCATCGAAATAAAAATTTAATAGACTTAACCGGTTTTGTTTGTGAAGTCGTTTGTTCTGCAAAGAGGATTCTTGAAGAAGAAGTGTGTTCATATTACTCTCACTGAGCAATTGATGATCATCGATTAATTGTTTAACATCGACTGTTAAATCAAATATAATATCTTCGTTGACATTCGACACGATACGTGCCAGTTGATTCCTCACAGTTTCGGTTAAGTTGACTTTAATGACTTCACTAATCTTAGTTTTTAAAGATTCTGAATTGAACACTTGATCTGAGAAAGCCAACATAGATTTATTCAAAAACAAGTTATAAAATGTATCAAGATTTTTACTAACAATGTATCTTTTCAAATAATCGTATAACAAGTACAAAGTCAATGGTTGATTCGGAATTTCTTTCTGAAGTGTAACCAACCTCTTGTCAACTAAGGCTTCAATTCTTTGCTTCACGGTGTCAGAGAGAGTAGCCATCGCTGCCTGCGGTGCTGCTGCTAAAGCAATCCGTCGTCTATTTCACTAACGTCTGCGTCCTGTTCTGCAATTAAGGGTTCGCGATGTAACAAACGATTCTGATACACAGCCACTAACGTAACGCTTATGGCTACGAAGACCATTAACAATATCAAAATCGACGAATCGTTCATCGTTATTATAATTATTCTTTTAACTAGATTGAAAAATTATTACACCGTCCTTCTGTATCTTGACAGAAGAATTGCCAAGTAATCACACGTCTGTTAAATAGCTAATTATGTTTAACACACCTAAGTCTCAGCGCTCACGACTCGGTCCGCCTTCCTTTGTTGTCTCAATTTTAGAGGGTGTGCAAAATAGATCTACTCTCATGAAATATTCGCTAATAAAATCCTTCATACTTTTGGCTATTCGCAGGAGACTCCTATTGGTTTCGATGAGTCCTGCTACGGTTATATCTTCTTCGCGTCGAACAAAGTTCATATCGTATCCCACGGAAGATAACAGTCGAATACAAGGAGTTAGGATCTACATAGAGAGATGTACACATGAGGTATGTAAACCAGTAACACACTGACTTACAATTCTGACTTTATTGTTAGAACTGAATGTCGTCTACCTTTGATTGCAGTGAATGCGTGTCTTTGTCTTCCGAAGCTTCCGATTCTGAATCTAGTTCGTATTGAATGTCGTCTAACCTTATGTGAGGTGAATGTGGTTTCTTTGTCTTCCGAAGCTTACGATTCTGAATCTAGTTCGTACTGAATGTCGTCTAACCTTGTGTGAGGTGAATGTGTGTCTTTGTCTTCCGAAGCTTCCGATTCTGACTTTAGTATTATGTTAACCATAATTTAGGATCTACATAGGGAGATGTACGTTCGAACTGAATGTCGTCTACCTTTGATTGAAGTGAATGCATGTCTTTGTCTTCCGAAGCTTCCGATTCTGAATCTTGAATGTCGTCTGACCTTATGTGAGGTGAATGTGTTTTCGATTCTGAATTTAGTTCGTGCTAGAGTTTATACTACATTCATAAAGTCAGAATTGGAAGCCAAAGACTTCACATCCAGCAACTACAAAGTCAGAATCGGAAGCACCGAAAGACATAATTGAAAAAAAAGAATCGTCAAATGTGTCGAGGTCTCCGTCCGATTTTGATCTAGCGAAGTTTGCTACTGTTTCGCTACTTGTCAATTCACCGTTGCCAGCAACGAGTAAAGTCAGCCGAGACCCTGTGAGCCACTGCAGCTCGCTAGCTGCTCACCCCCCACCGTGTTGAACCCCACCGCCCAACACCCGAGCCGAGAAACTCTCGGCTAACTGGCCGGGAGTGACCCGATGAGGTGTTCCCCCCCCTAAAAAGTCCACTTACGGCTCAAACCGGGCGAACGGACCGCTCGATTCTGCACCTGTTAGGGATGAAATGCGTGACGCGAGCGCGCAGATATCGCGAGTTACCACTGAAAGTCAGAATGCGACGCTTCCTCCTCCCGATTTGGAGCGTAGGGATAACTGAACTATTTTAACGGATGGGTTTCGGTCACGACGGTCGACGATTTGGACCATTCGGGAGGCAGAATCTGTCGCGCTCGTCACCCTATATGTTCCCAGGTGTTCTCAAGGCACTTCGCTACACGCTAGATGCGCTACTAAGGTGGCGTTGGACCGTCACTGGTAACGCTGGGGAGGTCGTCGTCAAAACCCCCCCATAGCCTGTACACCCCCGCTGACCCTCCACCCCCCGCATCTTAATTTTTAGTAAATTGACACAAGAACACACACATTCACCTATTAGAATCGGACACTCTGAAAAAAAAAAAAACATTAGTTGCACTAAAACCAATCTATATTATCAGAATAGGACGCTCAGAAAGACAAGAACACACATTCACCTCGATAGAGTTAGACGACATTCAGTTGTATTATAATTGGATGATAAAATATACAAGAACACACATTCACCGATAGAGTCAGAATCTGTTCATGATCAACACAAGCTAGAGTGGGGTCCGATATTTGACGATTTCGTTTCATAACAGTCTCCTAAGCGTTAATCTAAAAATTGAGTTTTTCTGAGGGGAAGGTATAGAAATTATTAGAGAGGGAGAAAGTAGGAATCTGTAAAGTTATATTCTCGAATTTAGGTAGTTTGTCGAGACAAAGAAAGAAATATGACGCTCCGTAGTGCACAGACACACATTCATCTCAATTAAGTTTATAATCTGTATGCACCCCCATGAAGATTTGGACCCCACTTTGTACTATCGATGTACATATACCCATGCAAAGTTTATATTCTGAAGTTAGTGTAGAGACATTCACAGCTAACCATACAGCTACAGGGCCATCAACCGCTTGTTCTGCGATGGGAGTTCTCATAAGAATTACCGCTAGTTTGTCGTTCTTGAGATTAGAAGGCGAGTACTCGTTAGCTTTAACAATTGCTTCTCTAGCGCTGCACGGAGCAGGCAGGAGCTCACATACGTTGACGGGTAATTCATTGGCATGCTCTTGGATGGTACAGACGCGGCGGCGGCGTTGTTAGTGTTGTTTTGTTGATGAAGAGTTTAATTTTCGAATAAGATAGAGTTATTTCTTCTTTGTTTAACTCTTTGGTTATAAAAAAAGGAGATTTATAAATCACAGATTCTGCAAACCGCTGTTGATAGAGTTGAGAGGTTAAATAAGCGCAGTTAAACAACCGTCCGATCATATAAGATATGATGAAGCCGCGAGTGTAGTTGCTGATAGCTGATGCGTTAACGCGGGCCATGTATTCAATTTCTCCTTGAAAGTAACGTTCGATCCGTCTAGGTACTCTCATTGTGATGTTCGGAATTAATTCGAGGAAGACACTGTAAGACTCTGAAAGTTTGTTACTGGGTGCAATGGACTCGCACGATCTCATGAACGTATCGAAAAAGAGGACGGGTGTGTAATGTTCTAAATTGATTTTTTGAGCCGTCTGAGAGAAAATAATCTTGCCCGTTCTTATTTCTGAATTTAACGCGCCCTCGTTTGAAGCCAACAGACAACGATTTACATTCTGGTAATGTCTCATGACATGTTCTTGGACCAAGTTGCGTTCTTTTAATTGTCTCCATATCTTCTTGTCCGGATCGTTGATTTCGGTATGCCTGTCACTTAACAAGTCTCGTATTTCGGATTCGATCACTTGACTCAATACTTGATTGTTCTTTGCTCTGTCGTAAGCTAAAGTTAAGACATTTGTTGGACTCTCTTCGTCATTCTCTGTTTCAGTTTGAGCGCCGCCTAGACTCGATTTCATTTTTTGGCGTTTGGTATTTTTACTTCGCGCAATAAAAGGTCCTTGACATTGTTGTCATTTAATCTCCTCTTCAATAATTCAATAATTATATTTTGAAATTTCACTCTGTAGCGTTTATTCAAATGATTCTTAAATCTACCGGTGATGGGTGACGTTCCCTGTCCAACCTTGTTACAATATACACATCGCTCCAACGCATTGGAATTAACGGTTAAGTAGCTTTCGCCTGTACGGACATCCGAGCGTCTGCACTTGGTAGAAAGCCACTCTATTTTTTCGCAAGAACACATAACTAATTCTTTCATTGAAGCTAGAATAGAAATTATTCTTTGGTAAAACATGATTACCTTTTTACCAACAGATGATACTTTAAATTTAGATTTCATCATTTCCAATAACGAAACCACAAAAGAATGCATTACGTTATGAACCGATATCATATTTTTTTTAAATCCAAGATACAGAGTCAATCCCATACTTCATGAGTTTTCCCATGTCTTTCCTTCTGCTAGTGTCATCTACCAAGATTGTGAGTAACTCCACCGCTGGGTAAGAACCTAAGACACAACTGAGGTTATTCAGGTTACCATTGTCTTCGTTTATAGACGGAGTTTTATTTAACTTAGCATTTTTTTAAATTAAGGTTGTAGAGTATAAACTAGAGATGCGTTTATCATTTTCACTGATTAAGTTCTCCTGAGTAAGAACATCACTTTCGTACATAAAATAATTTCCAGCTCGGTTGTATTCGATAGAAGCACCTATCACATCGACGTTGTCTGTTATCAATTTAGGGTTAGCTTTAAAACTCGGACGCAACAATTTTATTCTATCCTCCAATGATTTGGGTTGTTCAATTTCCATTTTGATAGTGGTGGTGGTGGAGGAGGCTCCTCTCGTGGGGGATCTTCTGGTGCACTATCTACCTCTGCATCTCCCACAATCATTGCTACCTCTGCATCTCCCACAATCATTGGTGCAGGCTCTTCTGGTGTTTGATATCCTGGTATTGTATCTACCACAATCATTGATGTAGGATCTAATGCTGCAGGTGTAGGCTCTCCTGGTGGTGAAAGTGGTGGTGGTGGTGGTAGCGGTGATAGTGGTGGTGGCGGTGGCATTGGTTGCAAAGGTAGCGGTGGTGGTGATGGTGGCGGTGGTAGCGGTGGCATTGGTTGCAAAGGTAGCGGTGGTGGTGATGCTGGATCATTTAGGCTTTCTTCCATTTCCATTTGTATCGAATTATTTTCAACATTCGAGCTTTCTTCTATGGTGTCATTGCTAACCGGCTCATTTAAAAGGGCTTCTTCTGTGCTTTCTGTTATTGAATCGCTCATTCAGGATGGAAAAGGACAACAACAACGACAGTAGCTTTAAGTCAGTTGCTTCTGCTACGTTGAAGGAATTGAATTATTATTATAAAACTTTAAAACAATGTATATCGTCACAACCAGAAATACGAAAACATTGTTATAACAATCAGGTGAATCACAAAGGTCAGGTTCTCGGTTGTTCTCACTGTCAACAGAGTTACAATAGTCATCTGGATGATGAAGAAGATTCAGACCGCACGCAAGATATACTTACAACAGCTGCGTTCTATGGCTTGATTCTCTCTACTGGATCGCTAACCAATTCAAATTTAGTTTCTTTGTGTTCTAGGTTGCAGAAACACGATAGGAGTCTTGCGTCGTTAAATTACGACAGTTTTGTCGACGTTGTATATAGTGATTTTGATCCGCTCGAGGTGGATCTCTTGAATCAACATCAACAGCAACAACCACATCAGCAGCATCAAGACAACCGCAACGACAAGAACAAGGATGAATCCGTACTTGAGACAATTGAAGTCGGTGATGATTGCCCCTTACTCGGCGACACCTTCGTGAGAGAGAGTGTTGAACGACCAACTGTCGACTCTATACCACGCGTTAGAGTTGTACGATCAAAATCTCGACGGTGAGAAATATTTATCTTCAAATACAGCTTCGGATGCTAACATCATTACATGCACTATGTTTTCAGAAACACCCATGACCAGAGACATGTTACCCGGACAGTACAACTCTAACATGTTAAAGTTAGTCGCCTCAAGCGGATCTGTTGTACCAGTACGAGGATTACACAGTCGTCCGGTCACTTGCAGTATAACTGCGACACCAGTGTTAATCAGCAACTCTTTCTTGTTAAAGTTTTTTGTGGACAAGGCTATGTATAATAGAATGTTAGTCTTCAATCTCGAAACTGACTTCACTACTGTTAATAAAAACATCAATGTGGAAATCGGAGAACGAATGATTGCGGCTTGGATGAAAGTGTGTCACGCTCGTCACATCATGCGTCTCTATCCTGAGTTGTCCTCATCCGTGTTGATGAACGATTGTGTTAATGATCTGGTCGTAAAGATGTCACCGACCCAGAACAAATCATTACTCTTTTTCAACAGTATTTCATGCATGTTAAAACTAAAAAAAGTGCTCAAATTAAGTGAGAATAGTAATGTTGTTAAGTTAAACGAATCAGCTAATTCTTTCTTGCATGCTTACGGATCTCTTCTCTTGGCGTCTCGACCTAGTCCTGTTGTTGTTCAGAACGGACGACAATCGCTACCGAGATGTTCGCCAAGGTTGGTGGATTTTCGATCTAGTCCTGTTGTTATTCAGAATCGACGACAATCGATGACGAGAAGTAATAGCTGCTCACCATCTTCACCCAAAGTAGCGGCAAGTTCTCCTCTGGAGAGAGTCATCATATATTCGGTAGGTCAAGCCGTCTCACTTATTAATGTGTTCCTTAACATTGCACATTTTCTTCAGAAAACGGATGTCGATAACACTTTAGATGCATTGAAGAGTGAAATTGAGAAAGTTCGTTTACCGTATTTAGACTTGGCACAAATTAGAAATATTTTAGAAAAATGACATGTCTGTTCTTACTAATGATCCTCACGGATTCTTGAACACTGTGACGTAGTCTCTAGCAAAAATAGTAGTGATGTAACAATACTGTGACGTAGTCTAATAATAACACGAGGGTGATAATCACCTGCAAAAACACGAGGGTGTTAATTGCACATATAGTAGTGACGTAATAACACTGTGACGTAGTCTAATAATAACACGAGGGTGATAATCACCTGCAAAAACACGAGGGTGTGAACAGCGTTCAAAACTTTTTTAATCAGGAAAGGAAACTAGTAAACAACAATGAAGCAGCAGCAGCAGCAGCGATCGACTTTACCAGTAAAGGACCGAAGGATCTTCCGATTTCGGATATCCTATCTTTTCTCAAAAACGATTTTGAAAATATTATGAAATTTATAATAAGTCGTTTAATGGTAGTGGTAAGCGAAAAAGAATTTGAAATTATTGCCGATCTTTGTAAAGAAATAATTAAAATGATGGTTGATAGTAAACACGTGGCTGTCAATCCCAAAAAAAATTTAGAGAATGTAAGCACTAAAGTTATACTCGAGAGCAATGCCACAAGGGTGTACATAGACGGGGATGGCTTGATCTCACATCTGTCCGATGTTCAAAGACCAGATCAAACCTTAAAGACATCAGACACAATTTGATAAGAAATCTACTTAACATTATCAAAGCCTATAAAATCAACACGTATCTCACCAATAACTCACTCAAAGAAACTATGTATGAAAATATGTTCACGGCTGCTATTCCGTTCTCTTCTGTGTTCGCAAGGTTCTTGTATGACGACATCGAAGGTTATGGTGCACACCTACAAGCTGTGTTAGCAGAATTAAAACTTTGATTCAATAAAATATATATTTATAACTAACATGTCTTAATAGCCAAAAGTGGGGTCCGGTATTTTACGTCTCCGTGCAAGACAAAAGCAATGACTTATGCTTTAATTTCGCAACATGTGGATGAGGGATACACGAACTAAACTACATGGCATGTGAGGTAAACAAAGTGTATACACAAGGTATCGACAGGGTGGGGTCCGGATCTACATAGGGGTATACACAAGGTATCGACAGAGTCGCGTCCGGATGTACATAGGTGTATACACAAGGTATCGACAGAGTGGGGTCCGGATCTACATAGGGGTATACACAAGCTTCTTTGACGACACTTCGCCCGAAGGCACTTCTCTGAGCGTAATCCGTTAACCCTACGCGAGGTAGATCATTGGGATGGTCAACACAACTTGATATCAAATCGTCAATAGTGATGGAATCCGAGTTGATAGACTTCATGAAGACAATGTTACATAGACGTTGGATACAATCGCTCTTATCTTCCGTCAATAATCGTTTGATGAAAGCAGCAGGTCTAGAAGCGAGGAAAGCTCTTCGACCCAATAGAAAGGAGATGAAGTGTTTTCGATAAACTCGTTCCAATTCCTTGTATCGAAACCATTGAAATCAAATCCTTCTGTTATGGTGGACATGATGTTTTCATAAAATTCATCGTTAGTACCCAACATCCCCAGCATGTAAGCTGTGTAAGTGTAGAAAAAGGTAGTGTCTTCTTCAATATCAAAGAAACGTCCTTCCTCTCACATCTTGAGAAATAGGAATTGGATGTGGTTAATACTGCTGAAGATTTCCAAGACCGACTGACAATGTAGAGACTCTTGATGAACGGGAGTAGTCTCTTGGCGTCGTCTCCATTCGTCCCATTGAGTGCATAAATTTCACAATTTTCAATGCACAACCTGAACACAATACAAGACATTAACACTCTGGTAAAAGTAAAAGTCTCTCTGTTAGTGGCTTCCAGAGACATTAGAAATGTTACCTCTCATCAACAGTGAGATCTGCTTCATCATTCCAACGCGAAAACCTTATGTTTTCATTTTGAGTTTCTTTCAAATTGATTTTAGAAGCTGTGTCGTTACTAGAGAGGAATTCGCTACAATTAATAAAGTTTTCGGTTGAACGCGAATCGTCGGCATTCATGATCGTTTCGTAAGCTCACAGTAGCTCAAGTGGGGTCTAAAATTTGTCAATTTTGTCTCATAAGTAGGTCCTACATTTCACCTAAAAATTGAAAGGTTGACTGAGGGTAGAGAAAATGGGATTATAGAGTTTAGAAATATAAAAAAAGCCTTTAATCTTTCATCTACTTTATTTGAATACAGAGGTGAGTAATTCTTCAACCAGTAGAGTTTGATTTATTCTTCAACCAGAAGAGATATGGGTTGAGTTAGAGACAAGACAGGTCTGTCAGGTATACCTAATAATTGTAGTTCGTCGAGATCTTCTTTACTTGCTTTATTCAATTTGTTTTTCAGAAACAACAGATAAGGAGTCACAACGTCTTCTATACTCTTCGCCAACAAAGATGGGACGGTGATTGATTGTTGTACATCTGATGCATCTCTCAAACGGTTGTAAGCGTTAGCAGCAGCGAAGTAGGCAAACTGCGTCCAGCCTGGAGTGTCTGTACACAAGCCGTGACGAAAACGTTGACATTGTTTCACCAAACCCGCGAACACCACATATTCATTGGGGATAACCACATATCTCTGACTCTTCCCGTCTTTGGCTCCAAGAATGACACCGGTAGAAACTTTGAATTGAAATGTTGGTCGCTTTGCTTGTTGTATAATTTCATTCGAAATGTATGACGTATGGTCAAAGCAACCAGTAGAACGATTAACATTAAAATGCTGAACACACCCAACACGTGAGACCAATTTAAATAGCGCAATTCAGTCATTGTTTTGTTAATATATCTCTGTTTTAGTTTCATGTTCCATGCCTCTTCAAGATTTTTCACAGACATTATTGATTCTGAAAACACTACTTGAATTGTCGATTTCATGCACATGTAAATAACCTTGTTTAATGAAATTGATATTAATTTCATATTTTGAAGATTTTCATTGGTTTGGAATAAGTTATTATTTAACGTGGCATGAACTTTAAAATCGTCAATGATAGGTTTGTTGTTATTGATTGGAAGAGTCATGTTTTTACGAAAATTAAGAAATGCAAGGAGATCATTGTTGTTGAGTAAATCGATGAATCCGTGAGGATTATCGGTTATTTTTAAATTCATGGCTAACGCTCTCGGCATGACGTATTCAATGATTGTGTTCGTCTCATTGTTAAATTTAGAAGAGGGTGTGGCGAGAGCAACAGCGGCGGCGGCTTTGCGTTTACGGCGAAGTGCTGCCGCTGCCGCACTCGGATCTGTTATGATAATCTCTACCCCGCCATTCAATAGAGTGTTGGGTAGAGTCACCTTCATGACAGCGTCCATCTGCAATGTATTGTGTGTCTTTATCTTCTGAAGCTTCCGATTCTGAATTTAGTTCGTACTGAATGTCGTCTAACCTTGTGTGAGTTGAATGTGTATCTTTGTCTTCCGAAGCTTCCGATTCTGAATTTAGTTCGTACTGAATGTCGTCTAACCTTGTGTGTGTCTTTATCTTCTGAAGCTTCCGATTCTGAATTTAGTTCGTACTGAATGTCGTCTACCTTTGATTGAAGTGAATGTGTGTCTTTGTCTTCCGATACTTCCGATTCTGAATTTAATTTTTATAGTTAAAACAAAATGCGATATAAGTAACGTCATAATATGCACAGACACACTCACAACTGTAGAGTCAGAATTGGACACTCCATAAGACAAGGTTACACATTCACCTCAATACAGTTTAGTTGACATTCAGTGCGATTAGACATTGTGTATTGAATGTCGTCTACCTTTAATTGAAGTGAATGTGTGTCTTTGTCTTCCGATACTTACGATTCTGAATTTAGTTTTTATAGTTAAAACAAAATGCGATGCAAGTAACGTCATAATATGCACAGACACACTCACAACTGTAGAGTCAGAATTGGACACTCCATAAGACAAGGTTACACATTCACCTCAATACAGTTTAGTTGACATTCAATGCGATTAGACATTAGTGTCTTTGTCTTCCGAAGCTTCCGATTCTGAATTTAGTTCGTACTGAATGTCGTCTAACCTTGTGTGAGTTGAATGTGTCTTTGTCTTCCGAAGCCTGATTCTGAATTTAGTTCGTACTGAATGTCGTCTAACCTTGAGTGAGGTGAATGTGTGTCTTTGTCTTCCGAAGCTTCCGATTCTGAATTTAGTTCGTACTGAATGTCGTCTAACCTTGTGTGAGTTGAATGTATCTTTTTCTTCCGAAGCTTCCGATTCTGAATTTAGTTCGTACTGAATGTCGTCTAACCTTGTGTGAGGTGAATGTATCTTTGTCTTCCGAAGCTTCCGATTCTGAATTTAGTTCGTACTGAATGTCATCTAACCTTGTGTGAAGTGAATGTGTGTCTTTGTCTTCCGAAGCCTGATTCTGATTTTTAGTTCGTACTGAATGTCGTCTACCTTGTGTGAGGTGAATGTGTGTCTTTATCTTCTGAAGCTTCCGATTCTGAATTTAGTTCGTACTGAATGTCGTCTAACCTTATGTGAGTTGAATGTGTGTCTTTATCTTCTGAAGCTTCCGATTCTGAATTTAGTTCGTACTGAATGTCGTCTAACCTTGTGTGAGTTGAATGTGTGTCTTTGTCTTCCGAAGTTTCCGATTCTGAATTTAGTTCGTACTGAATGTCGTCTAACCTTGTGTGAGGTGAATGTGTGTCTTTGTCTTCCGAAGTTTCCGATTCTGAATTTAGTTCGTACTGAATGTCGTCTAACCTTGTGTGAGTTCAATGTGTGTCTTTGTCTTCCGAAGCTTCCGATTCTGAATTTAGTTCGTACTGAATATCGTCTAACCTTATGTGAGGTGAATGTGTCTTTGTCTTCCGAAGCTGCGATTCTGATTTTTAGTTCGTACTGAATGTCGTCTACCTTTGATTGAAGTGAATGTGTGTTTTTGTTTTCCGATACTTCCGATTCTGAATTTAGTTTTTATAGTTAAAACAAAATGCGATGCAAGTAACGTCATGGATTTTAAAGATGTTAAAGTTGATGCTACACCCGCTACTCCACTTGGACGTACTAGGATTAAAAACAAGGCTATGTTGTTTTCCCTCCGAACAGAACACGTTTTCGAATTGGTACTGACGCGGGTAAACTATAAGTTTACTAGCCACCAATGCGACATGAAGACCTAATGGTGTCACGACGCAAGCTACATTCGAGTCATTCAAAGAAACGATTTCTATTTCTCTGGATATGTCAGCAGGTAGAATACCCAATTTAAAATTTCTTACAACCTGAATGTAATTCTTCAAAAAATTATTTCGACGAACTGACTTAGACAATTCTAATTTATCGAATTTTAAATTCAAAAATGGATGAATGTTGTTAGATGACTTGTTCTTGGTGTTGTTGTGGAGAGACGCCACCGCCGTTACTCGTAACGGAAGGTCAGAGACGGTATCCAAATTCTCTAATGATGTTGCTGCTGCTGTTGAAGTTTCATCAGAAGATCCTGTGAGAATGGGCACAGCAGGTTTTAACACCATCCCACCAAATTTTCTCGTTTCTAAATCGAGATGCTGTGAAATCAAACCGTTGATGTAATTTTTTCCTACTTGTGTAACCATATCTCTCGCTAACACTTTATGATTAGCTTCAAAAAGAAACCTCTCGACGATCTTAACAATCAAATCAAATTCGTTCTGCAAGGTGGCAGGAGGATAGATGTTAACCATTTTGTCAATGTAGCATGTCACGTAACCCAAGAACCTACCATTGTCAACTCTATTAATTCCTTGTCCAAAAGTTGCTTCGTTCAACAGCGATTGACTACCAATCCCATTCGGTCCCAGTATTTCGAGTTTAGGAAATTCGGAGAGAATTTCAAAAGCGTTGCACGGTACTTTCATGTTACCCATGCGCGTTACAATTCGTTTGGTCGGACATCTCTCCACTCTTGAACCGTCCATCTGTACACCGCCATATGGTATATATTTCTCGTGGTTACGTACTGACCTCAAATTACTCAACCCTACTCCTCCACCTTTGCCTCCTTTGTTACACAATCTACTTCCACTGGAAAGCAGGTTCAATTTTGATTTCAATCTAGCTTCCATCTCGTTTAAAGATTGCCAAGAATAATTTTTGAAGTACGTATGATCAATCAAGGATAGGATGGGTATGATACTGCTGTTGTTACCATCGTTCTGTTCGACTCTCCAAGCTCTGAAGGCACACTCGGTCGTGAAGGGCGCGGACATTATGACCACGGGAGGTAACCCGTCACATATGCTGAGAATGCACCTCATCGGATTGTGAAGCAGCGTTTTCAAACGGATAGAACATTAACTCGGCCGACTTGTAAAGAAAACGAATGATAAGCACGTAGATTATCAAATTAATCGGATCGGCAGACCTGTTAGTGTATCTTGAGAAAAAGAGAAAGCAGTATATCATGATGATCATACCGCGATCCTCTAACTGTAATTCAGATTCCTTGAACCTGCCTAGGACGTCTTTCAACGGAAAGCGGATCACATCCGAGCGCACTGGGTTCACCTGACGACGATACAGACCGTTTTTCAAAAATCGACGGTGATTCATACACATTAAAAATAAAACGATAAGTTCAGTGGGTGACTGAGAAGTTAAGTTCATCTGCTTTAACGTGTGACACTTGCAGTTTGTCGTTTGACATTCAATTAACCAAACTTCATCGTCAAGAAACAAAGAATTGAAAGAATCTAACGTTTCGGGTATACGCATCAGACAAGCGTCCACGTTCTTCTGAATCAAAAACAAAATGAAAAAGAAGAATTGCAATCTGCTCTTAAAAATATTAAGGAAATACTTGCAAAAGAAAAATAATCTTTTCGAATTTGTATGAGTAAGCAAGAAAAAATCAAAATGGAAAGAGATGAAATACATAGTCAATTAGAGTCACTTAAAGAAACTAGTAAAATGTCTGTATTGGATTTGAATATCAAAACAACAGAATATGAGAAAAAAATATCAGAATATGAGAAAAAAATATCAGAACATGAGAAACAAATATCAGAATATGATGAAATAATCAAAAAAGAAAAATTAGAGATTGAAGATAAGGACAAAATAATCCAAAGTTTAAGAAATGAACAAAGTTATTTAAAGAATATATTACAAGATAAAGAGCAAAAATTAAACACATGCAATGCTCAACCTTAATAGAGTTTAGACGACATTCAAATGTCATCTAACGTTAACCGAGGTAAATGTGTGTTTTAGTCTTCCGGAGCTTCCGATTCTGTTAACACTCAAGTTAATTGGATGCATCTCAAGAATAACACACATTCACCTTAATAGAGTTTAGACGACATTCAAATGTCATCTAACCTTAACCGAGGTGAATGTGTGTTTTAGTCTTCCGGAGCTTCCGATTCTGTTAACACTCAAGTTAAGAATTGGATGCATCTCAAGAGAAAAACACATTCACCTTAATAGAGTTTAGACGACATTCAAATGTCATCTAACCTTAACCGAGGTGAATGTGTGTTTTAGTCTTCCGGAGCTTCCGATTCTGTTAACACTCAAGTTAAGAATTGGATACATCTCAAGAGAAAAACACACATTCACCTTAATAGAGTTTAGACGACATTCAAATGTCATCTAACCTTAGACGATATTCAAATGTCGTCTAACCTTAACCGAGGTACTGAATGTCGTCTAACCTTGTATGAGGTGAATGTGTATCTTTATCTTCCGAAGCTTTCGATTCTGAATCTAGTTCGTACTGAATGTCATCTAACCTTGTGTGAGGTGAATGTATATCTTTGTCTTCTGAAGCTTCCGATTCTGAATTTAGTTCGTACTGAATCCGGAGCTTCCGATTCTGTTAACACTCAAGTTAAGAATTGGATGCATCTCAAGAGAAAAACACACATTCACCTTAATGGAGTTTAGACGACATTCAAATGTCATCTAACCTTAGACGATATTCAAATGTTGTCTAACCTTAACTGAGGTGAATATGTGTTTTAGTCTTCCGGAGCTTCCGATTCTGTTTGAAAGTCTTTTTTCAACGGCGTACTTCATTAACTTGAACGGACAAGGTTCTACCTATAAAGTTTCCAAGACTGGAACATTGGTTTCTAACAGTCACGCCACATAAATCTTTGATACACAAAACGTGGGATACGTAGATGAAATTTTAGTATTAACCATGACGGTTATGAAATAAGAAGAAGAGATAGATAAGGAAGATAAATATGTAAGGGTAAACAATAAAAAATAATTGACAAAATATTTATTTTTATTTTTCAAATCATCCTTAAAGTGTATGTGTTGCAATGTTGCAAGTAAAGAAGAGGCCCAACAACACACACACATACACACACAACTTTACACGCACTGTAGTAGAGTCTATTACTCTTTGGAATTCGATAACTTAAAAAGTTTATCTCTTGCACTATCTGTCAACACATCTACAGTTTTCTTAGTTTTACACTGAGAACAGGTGCAGCAGTTAATGCGAGAGTTGCTGCTGCTGCTGCTGCTGCTGCTGGTTAAGGTAGGCACACCTAACCGACGCCACGTGCCCACCATGGTTGACGGGTTCACACCCATGCCGTTGTAGGTGAACATGAGTGTCTTAGCTAGGGCGAGGGCTGCATCGTCATGGGGTTGTTTATCAAGACAGTCTCCGATCTTTGCAGCATCTTCCTAATGTGTTTTCACATAGTAAATTCAATAGAGACACGTGCCTAATATCTAAATAAAATACAATTTACAATGGTCTAAAATAGGAGGTTTGTAGTAAATTAATTATCCACCTAAATTAATTATCACCAAAAAAATTATGGAAGTAAGAAACGAACGATAACCGTCACGATCAACATGTCACATAACCGTCAACGATCAACATGTCACCAGGTGAAAAATTCATATTAAGAATTGGATGCATCTCAAGAGAAAAACACACATTCACCTTAATGGAGTTTAGACGACATTCAAATGTCATCTAACCTTAACCGAAGTGAATGTGTGTTTTAGTCTTCCGGAGCTTCCGATTCTGTTCGTTTCTTACTTCCATAAATTTTTTGGTGATAATTAATTTAAGTGGATAAATCAACATGTCACCAGGTGAAAAATTCATATTAAGAATTGGATGCATCTCAAGACAAAAACACATTCACCTTAATGGAGTTTAGATGACATTCAAATGTCGTCTAACCTTAACCGAGGTGAATGTGTGTTTCTTCGAAGTGAATGTGTGTTTTAGTCTTCCGGAGCTTCCGATTCTGTTAACACTCAAATTAAGAATTGGATGGATTTCAATGTAAAAAAACACATTCAACATAATGGATTTTAGATGACAATAAAATGTCGTCTAACATTAAACGAGGTGAATATGTGTTTTAGTCTTCCCGAGCTTCAGATTTTAACAATACTGTTACATAGTATAATTGCATCACAAGAGAAAAACACCTCAATAAAGTTTAGACAACATTCATTTATATTTACATGTACAAATTATAAATATCTTATTGTCAAAAAGAGGGGTCCATTATTTTACGTCTCCGTGCAAGACATCTTCACTGACTTGTGCATAAATTTCGCAACATGTGGATGAGGGATACACGAACTAAACAGAACCGGGTCCGGATTTACATGGGGGTGTACACAAGAGTGCCAATATTATCTTACCTCGATCGAATTGAATGTGTGTGGATACACGATCTAAACAGAGTCGGGTCCGGATTTACATGGGGGTGTACACAAGAGTGCCAATATCATCTTACCTCGATCGAATTGAATGTGTGTGGATACACGATCTAAACAGAGTCGGGTCCGGATTTACATGGGGGTGTACTGCCAATATCATCTTACCTCGATCGAATTGAATGGATACACGAACTAAACAGAGTTGGGTTCGGATTTACATGGGGGTGTATACAAGAGTGCCAATATCATCTTACCTCGATCGAATTGAATGTGTGTCCTAATCTTCCAGAACTTCCGATTTTGTTTAACCTTGTGTGAGGTGAATGTGTGTATTTGTTTTGCGAAGCTTCCAATTATAAATCTAGTTCGTACTGAATGTCGTCTAACCTTGTGTGAGGTGAATGTGTGTATTTGTTTTGCGAGGCTTCCAATTCTGAATGTGTGAGGTGAATGTGTGTTTTTGTATTCCGATGCCTCCGATTCTGAATTTAGTTCGTACTGAATGTCGTCGTCTAACCTTATGTGAGGTGATACTGAATGTAGTCTAACCTTGTGTGAGGTGAATGTGTGTCTTTGTCTTGCGAAGCTTCCAATTCTGAATTTAGTTCGTACTAAATGTAGTTTAACCTTGTGTGAGGTGAATGTGTGTTTTTATCTTCCGATGCTTTCGATTCTGAAAATGTCACGATTCTGAATTCAGTTCGTACTAAATGTCGTCTAACCTTGATTGAGGTGAATATGTGTCTTTGTCTTGCGAAGTATTATGTTAACCACAGAGTGGAGTTAGGATCTACATAGAGAGATGTACATATGAGGTATGCAAACCAGTAACACACTGACTTACAATTATGACTTTGAAGTTCGTACTGAATGTCGTTTAACCTTGTGTGAGGTGAATGCGTGTCTTTGTCTTCTGAAGCTTCCGATTCTGAATCTAGTTCGTACTGAATGTCGTCTAACCTTGTATGAGGTGAATGTGTGTCTTTGTCTTGCGAAGCTTCCAATTCTGAATTTAGTTCGTACTGAATGTTGTCTAACCTTAAATGAGGTGAATGTGTGTTTTTCTCTTCCGATGCTTCCGATTCTGAATTTAGTTCGTACTAAATGTGGTCTAACCTTGATTGAGGTGAATATGTGTCTTTGTCTTGCGAAGCTTCCAATTCTGAATTTAGTTCGTACTAAATGTAATCTAACCTTGTGTGAGGTGAATGTGTGTTTTTATCTTCCGATGCTTCCGATTCTGAATTTAATTCTTACTAAATGTGGTCTAACCTTGATTGAGGTGAATGTGTCTTTGTCTTTTGAAGCTTCAATTCTGAATTTAGTTCGTACTGAATGTTGTCTAACCTTAAGTGAGGTGAATGTGTGTCTTTGTCTTTCGAAGCTTCCGATTCGTTAACACTCCAATTAAGTAAATTAAATGTCAAAGTGTGTCCGTGACTTGTAGTTGTAGTTCGAATTAACTTTTAGTTCTTGCAGTTGATTTGAAAGATCTCAGTGTGGACACGCTACATGTAATGCATAATTTACAATTGATCTGAATGTCGCTTCAAGACTAAAACACATATTCACCCGGAGCCTTCTTAGAAGGTTAAGAACGTGATAGCGTAAATGTCGTCTATACTCGAATGTGTTTCTGTGCACGATACTGACTTATTTCTACAAACTTTGATGAAGATCTTAAGTCACCATTATTCCTTGCTGTCAGTATTGTCTAGATATAGTTGAAGAAGGATTGAGATGCAGAACAACAGTATACTTTTTTATTAACTAAAAATATCATAATTATATACATGTGTGTTATGAAACAAATTTAACAGGGACTAGTTAAACTGTGCAAATCTTGAACCCACCTGACAAACTCTGTGCAAATCCTGACCCCAGTTTCTTCTCCGGTTAAACTGTGTGTAGATCCTGCCTGTGACAAACTCTTTGCATATCCTGACCCCAGTTTCTTGCACAAACTATGTGCAAGTTTCTTTTCCGTTTAACTTTGTTCAAACACATTTATTATATAACACTTTAAAAACGTTTCGAAAATATTTAAAATATTGGACCCTACTTTAGCTAAACCCTATTTACATACATGTGTTACTTAACTCAGAATTTCTTGAGAGTAACAAGAGGTTCTCGAGGTTCCCTTGTGACATGTACAAATGGAATGTGACGATATGGTTTGTTTCTTTTCACCGTACGTAATGATACAGGTTTGTTATCTTTGATTAGGTTTAGTGGCTCTTCTATAGGGTTGTTGTCTTTGATTAGGTTTAGTGGTTCTTCTATAGGATTGTTTTCTTTTTTTTAGTGTTTCCTTTTTCTGTATTTTCTGGGCTTCCCTGTTTTTCTTTTTCTGAGTTTTCTGGGCTTTCTATTTCTATAATTTCGATGCTTTTCTGCTCACTCCCCTGTTTGCTTTCTTCTCTCAAGTTCTTCAGCTTTTCTTTGAGCTTCTTCAGATTATTAGAATACATGTTTCTCATGAGCACATCCTGCTCTTGGTGTACCATCGTGTTTTCGTTTTGTTGACATGGAGCGTCAGGAATGTTCAGGTGGGTGCTGGAGTAAAACTGCATGATCTTCATCATGAACAAGTACAACTGACGTCCAACTACCTAGAATGGGAGATTATGATTAGATAAAATGTAAATGCAACTCGTATAGAAGCTATCTCCACTCCTACTTATTTTTTTTTAAATCTTTACCTTAATGTTGTAAACTTCATTTAAGTTGGACACATGAGGCTCTGGGTCAACTAGTTTTGGTATTTTTGCGATCTGAAAATACAAGAAAGAAATTTGAAGATTCGTATAATAATAATAATGTTTCATCTCAATAAAATATAACATTTATCTAGTCTGGACATTTACCTGAGTCTCAGTTGAATATCTTTTGCGTTTTAATCTTCTCTTCTTAGAGTTAGCTTGTTCGTCTGTCTTTAAATCTCGTGTCGGACAAGCACAAATCCGCAAGTGAAACACGTCGCGTCCCAGTACTGTACCATCTGTAACACTAACACAAATACAAATGTACTCAAAGTTACAGGAAATCCTTGGATAACTTTTCCTTGATTCACTCCATGAAATCTTTTATCAGAAATAACATTGGTAATGTAATAGCTATATCCGATCACAAGACGATGAAAGCCAAATCAACGATTGATTGTCTGACGGCGGTGCAGTCTAAGATTATAAAATTAGACGAAGAAAATGTTGCAACTAACACAAATACTACGGCTACGGCCGTACCTCCTAGTCTTGTTAATGAACCTAGAACTGCATATTCTGAACAAGCTATGGATGAATTGTCAACATATTACGCTGTGTTACTCTCCAATGTTGACAGATTCAAGCACAAGCACGTAAGATTGGCTTCTCTCATCAAACTGTTAAGTTACTTGAAAAAGAGAATCAACATAACGGACACGCTCAACACCCTGATTCTAACCCCACCTGTAGAAGTGACGATTTCGGAAAACGGAACCATTCAAGAATCTGTGGCAAAACTGTTGACACGACAGAGCGATCGGTTGTACGTTGTTGCAGAAGATGATGATGGTGGTGTAGTAGATATCGATCAGCGTATGCGCGATGTTCTTAACACGCGTCGCAAACTCGAAGAATGTTTGTCGCGTCAACATCTATGCGATATCATGGTGATGGAACAACTCTCTACCCTTTTA
The DNA here is from genome assembly GCF_024679095.1 of Eriocheir sinensis. Taxonomy (NCBI): domain Eukaryota; kingdom Metazoa; phylum Arthropoda; class Malacostraca; order Decapoda; family Varunidae; genus Eriocheir; species Eriocheir sinensis. The sequence goes on from NW_026112218.1 coordinate 76,504, forward strand.
GGTGCTATACCATGTTACAGTACATACTTACACAAAGCATTCGCGTGGCATTGTAAAGTTGTCATTCGTAACAGACTCGTCGACATGATGCTTTCAGGAGAATCAGACATCACCGACACAGCTAAAGAAATGTATGCTAGTCTGAATTTCTTTATTAACTTCCAAATTGATTCGAGATTGTTGTTTGACAGAAATGTTAACGATAATACTTTAGAGTCAATGTCGTTCCTGATAGACAGATTGAATCAAAGTGAATACGACCTCTGCTCGCCTGGTGCTAAACATGTTTGTTTCATTGACGTCCATTCAGACGCCAGTAAGTTTCCTTTGATGAACACCAAAGGTCATGCGGAATTGTAAGTAAGTGTGGTCAACGCCCCTGGCAGCTTACGTCACCAAAGGTCATGCGGACTTCGAGGTAAGTGTTATGTGCAATCAGCGCTATTGCTTACGTCATTGGTGTCATTATTAACCTTGTCAACAACAATATCCAAATTTGGCATGTGTTAACAACCATCCCTTATTATCAATTGATCGGAAAAATAACAACAAGACTAAAAATCACGCAATGCTTCCTGCCATTTTAGCATGAGCATAACACTCCTTACGATTTACGTCATCTCAATCAATCGTGCCGAATCCAACAATGTCCAAATTTAGCTTGATTTGGCATACCTTTATTACATGCCAAAATTGGATAACCACGCTTACGTCATTAACAAGTGCGTGATATGCCAAACTACGACTACGTCACAGTATGTATCGATAGGAGGTATTGCTTACGTCACTACATGTGTGCGATTATCACCCTCGTGTTAGAGAATACGTCACAGTATTGATTGTTAGTGCAATTTATACCCTCGTGTTTTTGCAGGTGATTATCACCCTTGTGACTACGTCACAGTATTGTTACGTCACTACTATTTTTGCAGGTGATTATCACCCTCGTTATTGTTATAGACTACGTCACAGTATTGTTACGTCACTACTACATGTGCAATTATCACCCTCGTGTTTTTACAGGTGATTATCACCCTCGTGTTATTGTTAGACTACGTCACAGTATTGTTACGTCACTACTATTTTTGCAGGTGAATATCACCCTCGTGACTACGTCACAGTATTGTTACAGGTGATTATCACCCTCGTTATTGTTAGAGACTATGTCACAGTATTGTTACGTCACTAATACATGTGCAATTATCACCCTCGTGTTTTTTTACAGGTGATTATCACCCTCGTGTTATTGTTAGACTACGTCACAGTATTGTTACGTCACTACTATTTTTGCAGGTGATTATCACCCTCGTGACTACGTCACAGTATTGTTACAGGTGATTATCACCCTCGTGTTATTGATAGACTACGTCACAGTATTGTTACGTCACTACTACATGTGCAATTATCACCCTCGTGTTTTTTTACAGGTGATTATCACCCTCGTGTTATTGTTAGACTACGTCAAATCCACTCAACGATTTGATTTGTTTAACAAACATAGCCAAAGATTTATGCAGTAAAATATCGACACCTAATACCACAGGTATGTTACGAGAGTAATCGTACGTGGGAGACACCCAGAAGCGAGTGAAATATATCCAGTATACTCTGAACGGCATTGACGATAAAGTTGCGAACGAATACGTGAATTGACTTAACACCTCTAAGAATACTAGTCAGTATATCGTTGTTGGTTTTGTCGTTGTATTCACTGTTATTGTTTTTACCGGCTATAAAATCAACAAAGGGTTTACTTGGATCGTTAGCCAATGACGACGAGGAGCGCATGATCGTGTCCGTTAAAATCAAACACTCTCTTTCGGTAGGTAATGGTGGTGGGGAAGAATGCTGCGATGGTCGCGTCACATCCCAAAGGAACTTCTTGTAAGCGATAACTAAACCTGCGAACCGCAAGGCAGTGCTAGTGTCACCATTGACACGCTTCAATTTGTCGTGACTCATTACTTCTTTCAAGACGTACGCTCTTATCTTATCGTCTGACAAATTTAAGAGTTAGCTTTCTCACACGATGTAGTTTGGAAAGCCTTGTTCATGACACTAACCCCGTTGAGAATCTCGTTTAAATTTGGCTTCGTTTTTGGATACGATGCTGTTTTGGAATAGTATTTCTTTTCAAGAGGCGGTCCTCAATTGTTTGTAGCACCGATGACAGTTTGTGCGATGGCCCAGTCCGCCTGTTGACTCAATTCATCAGGTTTCTCAGTTCCGTATAGTCGTTTAGCCTTGTTGTACCCCATTAGATTGAAAGCCTTTTTAATTTCAACACAGAAGTCGATCAGGTTAAACATTTTTTTTATCTGTTTCACTTAAAGATGAAGTCTTGTTGTCTTTCGAGATACATCTAAAGAGAATGTTGTTCAACACGAACGACACGAATAACCCGCGTTGCATGAGACTCGAGTTTAAAAGATTTCAATGGAATCGTTTTTAAGGAATTTGCACAATACATTCGCCGCTACGTGCAAATGGGACTTGATTCCATTCGCGGCCAGTAAATAATCGTATGTGATCGAATGAACACTCTTTTGGTTCATTTCTTTAATCGCTAAAAGTTTGGACGCTATGTAAAGATGTCTTTTATCGTATGAGTCTTTGCTTAACTCGTTCATGATTCCAATGTGCACGTCTGACTTACTGTGTTTGTGGGCTTACACTATGGCACGTAATCTCATGTGCTACTATCACAAGTATGATTGTGTGGTGTGCTCAAAGCCCTTCACCCACCGCGAATTGCAACATGGCAGGACCACATTGATCTTCAGACAACACCATCCCTTCGTCATCAGGGAATTCGCACTGTTGGACGATGACATGAACATCATGGATTCACACGTCATCAATAACAAAGCAGCTGCATTCAAAGAAGAGGTTTCACCTGGTGTCTTTAAGTTCATCGATAACAGGTATGATCCAGTCGTTATCAGTGAAAATGTCGATGAGGATGGGTACCCCTTGTACAGTCCGGTTGAATGACCGATGACGAAGTCAACGAGGAGGAGGAGGAGGAGGATGACGATGACGACGACGAGGACGATAACGAAGAGGAAGAGGATGACGATAACGAAGAGGAAGAGGAGGAACAGGATGACGAAGAAGACGACAACAACAACGAGGAGGAGGAGGAGGAGGATAATGAGGTGGACATTCCAGTCTACGCACCTGGTGAAGAGGAGGAGGAGGAGGAGGATGTTCCAGAGGAGGAGTCGGTTCCAGTTCCAGAGGAGGAGATGGTTCCAGTTCCAGAGGAGGAGTCGGTTCCAGTTCCAGAGGAGGAGTCGGTTCCAGTGAAGGAGGAGGAGTCGATTCCCATCGGTAATGAGCTTGTTCCCTTCGTTGAAGAGGAGACGACTGAAAATCAGCTATGGCGTGTTAAGACGAGTGTCCTCATCACCCGCAAATTGGTTGCAGTTCCTGGTAATAAGAAGGCGAATACCAAGCGTCATAATGAGGATACTGACGACTTGCCTGTGCTTGTTTTTGACGTTGCTGCTGCTGATTGTAAATACATTGTTTTTCCGCAAAATCACGAGGGTGTTAATTGCACATATAATAGTGACGTAACAATATTGTGACGTAGTCTCTAGATTCTGCAAACATAGTAGTGATGTAACAATACTGTGACGTAGTCTAGTAATATCATGAGGGTGATAATCACCTGCAAAATCACGAGGGTGTTAATTGCACATATAATAGTGACGTAACAATATTGTGACGTAGTCTCTAGATTCTGCAAAAATAGTAGTGATGTAACAATACTGTGACATAGTCTAGTAATAACACGAGGGTGATAATCACCTGCAAAAAACACGAGGGTGTTAATTGCACATATAGTAGTGACATAATAACACTGTGACGTAGTCTAATAATAACACGAGGGTGATAATCACCTGCAAGAAACACGAGGGTGTTAATTACACATATAGTAGTGACGTAACAATATTGTGACGTAGTCACAATATTGAGGCGAGCGTCCCGCTCGCCTCAGAATCGGGCTACTGGCCAGTCTAAAACACACATTCACTCTTTCGCTCTCAACCCAGCATTCAGCGTCCCGCTCGCCTCAGAATCGGGCTACTGGCGAGTCTAAAACACATATTCTCCCTTCCGCTCTTAACTGAGCATTCAGCGTCCCGCTCGCCTCAGAATCGGGCTACTGGCAAGTCTAAAACACACATTCACCCTTCCGCTCTCAACCCAGTATTCAGCGTCCCGCTCGCCTCAGAATTGGGCTACTGGCCAGTCTCAAACACACATTCACTCTTTCGCTCTCAACCCAGTATTCAGCGTCCCGCTCGCCTCAGAATCGGGCTAGTGGCGAGTCTAAAACACACATTCACCCTTCCGCTCTCAACCCAGCATTCAGCGTCCCGCTCTCGTACATTCTCAACTATGAGAGAAAAAAATTGCTTAGTGTGAATGTAGTGTTTGTTTTCATGATGTGAATGTATATTTTCAGTCTTAACGGGCACCAATTCTACTCGCTTGTGCCGTCCATCTCTCTTCACTGACGTTGCTCCGCCCCTATCCGTTATCCACGCCCAACCCCGCCCTCTGCCTCGCTTAATTCGTGTTGTTAGTTCTGTTTATTTTTTTCATTTTCTCCGCCCACATGACACATGACACATCACTTGTACCCCCTCCCTCCTCCTTGTATACACAACACCTGGTATAAATGGGAAGCACGGACGGCGTCAGTCATTGTTCGGTGTAGAAAGCTAGACACAACTTAATTCAGTTAAACTTTCAATCTGAAACACTATCATGTTTTCAACAACTACTGTCGTCGATGACGCAACTACATTAATACCTTTTGTTGACAAGAAACGAAAAAGACCTATTGACGAGAAAATAGTGCAAAATTTAAAAGATCAGATCTTGAACATCAAACAGCGACATCGGCTGCCCCTGTCCAAGAAAAAAAGATTGGTGACATACGTCAAACGGTTAACAACGGTGGTGGTAGCAGATACGACGACAGCAGTGACGTAGGCAGCAGTACTTGCAAAAAAGACATAGCTGGGTCCTCTGAGAACAACCAAATCATCACCACCATCAACAACCACCGCCCTCGTAATCGACCACCACAACATCATCATCAACGACAACACCACCACTTCTCTCCACTTCCTGTCAACCGTCAGCCTTACCACTATGAGGGTGGATACGACTCTGGATCCAGTAATAATCGTTATTCACATTACAGGTCAACAGAAGCTATCCCAAACACTTCTTACCGTGTTGGTGGTCATCATGCCCCTTATGAAGGAGAAGAATTCTACGGTGACGAGGATGTGTACGAATACGAACAACGTCACGAACCCTACATGAGATATCGCCAGCCGCATCACAACCACCCTTCTGCCTATATTCCCTCGTCAACCCCACCACCACCTGGTCCACCCGCTGCTTTCTTCCCACCTCACAGACCTGCACCGTCAATGACACATCACACACTAACGCTTGTTTTAAATAACTGCGGAGATATACACATGTAGCAAACACGTTTGTTCCCATGCCCCGCCCACTCCTTCGTTTCCTCCAGTGGTGCATGGTATTTAACAGTGGCTACGTCACATCCTGTGTGTGTGCGTGCGTATGTGCGTGTGTGCGTGCGTGCGTGCGTTGGTTGGTTTTATACACCTTTACGTGTCTTGGTTTTCGTATTTGATGTAGTTCGCTAAGTTGGTTCTGCGGAACGTCAGATTCTACTTCATAGTTCTACAATATAGTTTATCTTTGACTTTTCAAACATATTTGAAAAAACCAAGTACGTTTTATTTAACATAAATAGAAATAATTTTACATGAAATGTTGTTTCTTTTTTTAATTGTAATATGTAAATTAAAAAAAATAGAGAATGGATTAACTTTTATTGGATATCTTGATAATAATTGAAATGGATCCGGAGGATGACGCAGAACTTAAAGTTAACTTTGCTGGCCTCATCGAGGTAGTAGCTAACCTATTAACTGTTGCTACTCCTTCCTACAGAGATGACACGGCTACCGATAGTATGTGTCATGCGGCTTTGAATCATACCGTGGTTGACACTTCTCTCTCTCAACGAGTCGTTTCTGATTTAGAAATTCTTTCCAAACAAAAAGAGGAAATAGATTCGATTTTAAAAACATTTCTTAAACATGTCGGAGATCCCAAAATGATGAAGAAGCGAACGTTGTCAGAAGAAAACGATTCAACGCAAGAGAGAAAACTGTCTTAGCGACAGTAGCCGGAGAAATCGATTTTCATGATCCGTTTGAAAAATTAGATCTTTTTGTCAAGATCATTAATCAAGAAGGTTGTTCTATCGGAGTACAGAGATTATACACCTCAGGTAACAAATCACTGTCAACGATAGCTTTGGTGTGAGTCATAGGAGTAAGGCCATCGAATGCTTGCCATCTTCGTTTATAGTTTTTCCCAAATTTAGGATTGAGATCTTGAGATGATGGTTGTTGTTGGTTTGTAATTGATTCATATTCTTCTACTGATTTGTTAACCACATTGTCAATCATTCTCTGCATGACCTCACAAGTTGCTTGAACACCCATGTTCCAGTCTGGTATTCCAGTCTTCCAAAGATTCGCCGCTAACAATCCTGCATTTTTCAAATTAGTTATTCCAAACTTGTTAATGTTAACAGAGTCCCCAAAGATGATGAGAGGTGCCGTGTCCAACATGCTGTAAGTGCCCGACCACATACAGCTTAGGATAGTGAAGACTAGAGCGCGGGCGTGCATGTTCAATCCACTAGGGGTTGATGACGGTGATGGTGGAAAACACAAGGGTAGAGCGTCCAGAGCTTTCAACAACATAGTAACTATGACTTGTCCTAAAATGACACTACTTGCATCTTTGATACCATACTCATGGCGTTGTCTTTCAGTGAGTGCATTGAACACATTTCCACGCAGAGTCATCCTCATGACGCCGTCGGCGTAACCACCTTCGCCTTCACTTGGGGACTGTCTGAAATCATAGTTCTTGTAATCCTTAAAACTATTAAAGTCACTGTAAGCGAACATCGGAGGTTGTAAGAGCATGAATATCATCGTTGATGAAAGTCCACATGTTAGTGATGTATCTAGGAACTGCAACCCTATCCTCTCCGTCTTCGTTGTTTCGAATTGGAAGTACACTGCTGGTGAACGGTGTCTCTAACATCAAGGTTTCAGCCAGGTCGATACTGACGGTGTCGGTCAGATTGACGTAAGGATCGGGAATGCTGTCAACGTGAGTGGAGACCAGACCATGCCCATCGTAGCACGTTAGTTGCTTATCATCATCACTTTCCTGGACGACGACATTCTTGAAATGTTTGGCTATAGTCAATGGATGGAAACCGATCATAGTTGCATTGATGTCGGTTGTAATGACTGGTATGTTTGTGTTTGATGTAATAGGAGGATTCACATGGGTAGTTGTTTGCATGACTTCCAATACTTGATAGTTCGTCATCTGTTGATTTTTCTTTACAGCTAAAGCCGTTTCGTTAATTCTCTGTTGTCTCTGCAGGTCGAGTTCTAGACAATGGAAGGTGTCTCTGCATCGCAAGGAAGAAGCGAATGCCTTGTAGATGTGTTCGTAGAACTCATTTTTCAACATTTTCATAAGGGATCTGAATACCTGACAGGATCGCATCAAGCTAAGGTTCTTCCGGGATGTCGCAATGAGGTCGTTCAGAGTCATTTGCTGTTCTTCATCCATGAAACATTTTTGCACATCGTTCTTAAATTGCAAACGGTCATTCAGACTTAAGACTTTGAGATAAGGAAACAAACTCTTCTGTGAATAATTTTTTTGGACGAGTTCATTTTTAGTTTCAGATTCAACTTGAACGATTCGAGCGAGAATGTTCTGTATCTGCTCATTGGTGAGAAACGGAACGATCTGTTCTACTTCAACACATACTTGTTTCTGGTTATCTGTCTGAAAATTATCATAAGCTCTTTTCATTTCTATAATCATGTCATCTATGTTGATCCCCGTCTTCATGTACCACCCTGATGACACATATCTCTTTCAACAAAAGTTCATACTTGTTCTGACCGCGTTGCATACACATTGGGTGGGCTCAGGAGAGCTTGTGATGCACCCGTCGTACGTATACTTGTGGTTCATGAAATTTTGTACGTATACTCAACTGTCCACTTAAATATCTATTTTAAGCACACACGGACCCTTAAGTATGATAAGTCACTACATGAATATTATTAGTATATTTGAAAACTTTAATGTAAGAGAAGAACAGCGTGTATCACAACAAACGAACGTCGTTATGGCTATGTGTTTGGCGAAAACTTTACCTCTTTTGCTGGCTTAAATGATCTGAAAAGAAAACACGAACCACCTATACCCATACCAAGAAAACTATCTAAACATCCACCACCCGAACCTGATGAACCGTAGCCTGATTGTTATGAAAATAGTGATGACGACGACGAAGCCGATACAAATCGCGTTACTTCCAAACATAAGGGTGTTATTCACATACAGGAAATCTCAACACGAGGGTGTAAATACACACAGGAAGCAGGAAGTCCTCCTATCAACTGTGACGTAGTTTGCTATCTGTTAATCACCTTGCACAAACTGTGATGTAGTCTGTCTCTAATAACACCTGTTCAAATACGAGGGTGTTAATCACAAGGGTGATAATTGCACACATGAATCAATAATATAACCAATGGTAGTCTCCTAATAACGCCTGATAAAATACGAAGGTATAAATACACACAGGAAGTCCTCCTATCAATCAATACTGTGACGTAGTCTGCTATAACACGAGGGTAATAATCACCTGCTAAGGTGTTATTTGCACATTAATCAATAGTAGTGACGTAAGCAATACCTCCTATCGATATAAACTGTGATGTAGTCTGTCTCTTAATAACACCTGTTCAAATACGAGGGTGTTAATCACAAGGGTGATAATTGCACACATGAATCAATAATAGTGACGTAAGCAATGGTAGTCTCCTAATAACGCCTGATAAAATACGAAGGTATAAATACACACAGGAAGTCCTCCTATCAATCAATACTGTGACGTAGTCTGCTATAACACGAGGGTAATAATCACCTGCTAAGGTGTTATTTGCACAGTAGTGAACCTCCTATCAATATATAGACTACGTCACAGTGTTATTACGTCTACTATAGACTACGTCACAGTGTTATTACGTCACTACTATATGTGCAATTAACACCCTCGTGTTTTTGCAGGTGATTATCACCCTCCTGTTATTATTAGACTACGTCACAGTGTTATTACGTCACTACTATATGTGCAATTAACACCCTTGTGTTTTTGCAGGTGATTATTACCCTCGTGTTATTATTAGACTACGTCACAGTGTTATTACGTCACTACTATATGTGCAATTAACACCCTTGTGTTTTTGCAGGTGATTATCACCCTCGTGTTATTATTAGACTACGTCACAGTATTGTTACATCACTACTATTTTTGCTAGAGACTACGTCACAGTAGAGACTACGTCACAGTGTTATTAGTTCACTAATATATGTGCAATTAACACCCTCGTGTTTTTGCAGGTGATTATCACCCTCGTGTTATTATTAGACTACGTCACAGTGTTATTACGTCACTACTATATGTGCAATTAACACCCTTGTGTTTTTGCAGGTGATTATTACCCTCGTGTTATTACTAGACTACGTCACAGTATTGTTACACCACTACTATTTTTGCTAGAGACTACGTCACAATATTGTTACGTCACTACTATATGTGTAATTAACACCCTCGTGTTTCTTGCAGGTGATTATCACCCTCGTGTTATTATTAGACTACGTCACAGTGTTATTATGTCACTACTATATGTGCAATTAACACCCTCGTGTTTTTTGCAGGTGATTATCACCCTCGTGTTATTACTAGACTATGTCACAGTATTGTTACATCACTACTATTTTTGCAGATAATTTAGAGACTACGTCACAGTATACTTCATTACTATATGTGCAATTAACACCCTCGTGATTTTGCAGGTGATTATCACCCTCATGATATTACTAGACTACGTCACAGTATTGTTACATCACTACTATTTTTGCAGAATCTAGAGACTACGTCACAATATTGTTACGTCATTATTATATGTGCAATTAACACCCTCGTGATTTTGCAGGTGATTAACGCCCTCATGATATTACTAGACTACGTCACAGTATTGTTACATCACTACTATTTTTGCAGAATCTAGAGACTACGTCACAATATTGTTACGTCACTATTATATGTGCAATTAACACCCTCGTGATTTTGCAGGTGATTATCACCCTCATGATATTACTAGACTACGTCACAGTATTGTTACATCATTACTATTTTTGCAGAATCTAGAGACTACGTCGAATCTTTGGAAGACTGGAATACCAGACTGGAACCTGGGTGTTCAAGCAACTTGTGAGGTCATGCAGAGAATGATTGACAATGTGGTTAACAAATCAGTAGAAGAATATGAATCAATTACAAACCAACAACAACCATCATCTCAAGATCTCAATCCTAAATTTGGGAAAAACTATAAACGAAGATGGCAAGCATTCGATGGCCTTACTCCTATGACTCACACCAAAGCTATCGTTGACAGTGATTTGTTACCTGAGGTGTTGAAAAATCATCTTGAGAAATTGTTATTTCAGAAACAGAAAGAGCAGACATTATTTCAGAAACAGAAAGAGCAGACAAGTAGTAGTACAACTCAGACAGGTGAGGAACAGCAGAGCGAAGAACATAACAACCTCTCTTCGGTTGTTCGCGCTTGGAAGTATCAACTACAGTCTTCTTATGATGAATGCCAATCATTTCTCCTTAATCGACGAAAAAAGATAATACAAAAAAGGAGATCACAGCTACTGCCGACGATGAAATCATTTTGACGTCGTCATGCCATAAGTCAAATGCAAAAAGAGTGACAAGAAGCTTCTCACTAACCCAACGGAACAAGCGATCGATCTATTGTATTTGTTCCTAAAATGTGAAGACACAGTTACACTCCAAAACAAATGTGAAAAGTTGAAGAAGGCGTCAATTGATTTTGTATTAGCTTATAGTCTACCTCTCATTGATCTGTTGGAAGCTATTATGTTCAGTAAAGATGAACGAAGAATGGCAAACATTAAAATATTAGATAATACACTACAAGAACTACCTCAGCATAAATTAGTTCCTAAACATCTTCTGTTAAGAACAGAGAATGATATTTCAAATTCTGAGTTAGATCAGATCATGTACCCAATGGAACTATTAAAGGAGAAATTAAGCGCAGGGAGAGGTGAAATGGATTTGAATTTTAATGAAGATGTAATAACGTTTGAATTAGAAAACCAAAATATGTTAAAAGATGCAAGGACTCAAGCTGTAATGGACAACCTAGTTTCTCATCCAATAGTCATGGAGTGTATGAAGAATGCAACGGTGCTAAAAGAGTTGGTGTCTAAGGCTCATCTTTCCTCTATTGTATCAAAGTGTCCCAGTGATCAGATCCAGTTACAACTTCATGTTAAAACTATGACTTTGTAGTTAAATATATAAAGATTCTAAACTTGATAGTCATGGTATGAAGACTGCAAAAGTTCATCTGTTCTCTGATATAAAGTGTCCCAGTAACGGTGCTGAAAGAGTTGGTATCTAAGGCTCATCTCCTCTGTGTCCTAACTCTATCCCAATACTATGATGTAAATTTATACAGTACCGCTTCGAGTTGTGAAGATTATATTTTTCATTTGTTGTGTAGAACAATTTTGTACAACTTCCGAATATCATCTATACTCTATTGAGGTGAATATGTGATTTCTTGGAGCATCCGATTCTACCTTGACAAATGTGTGTTTTAGTCTTTTTGGACTTCCGATTCCAACATGAGTGTCCAATTCTATGTTAATTCTATGACTTTGTAATTAATTGATGAAAGTTCTCTATATCAAAGTGTCCCAGTAACGGTGCTGAAAGAGTTGGTGTCTAAGGCTCATCTTGTCCTAACTCTATCCCAATTATGTTCTGAATGTCATTTATACTCTATTGAGGTGAATGTGTATTTTCTTCTTTTTGAGCGTCCGATTCTACCTTGACAAATGTGTGTGTTTTAGTTTTATTGGACTTCAGATTCAAACATGAGGTGAATGTGTATCTTTGTCCTATAGAGTGTCCAATTCTGACTGTCCATGTATATATTAAAATGTAACTATGATGAAGATTATACTTATTTCAATAAAATTATAATATATATATTAAATTTTCTAACCTACCTTTATCTTATCGGACTCTACATTTCAATCTAGACCCCACTCTGTGTAGCGATGTGTACACCCCCATGCAGATCTGGACCCTACTCTGTGTAGCGATGTGTACACCCCTATGCAGATCTGGCTGCACTCTCTGTATCGATGTATACACCCCCATGCAGATCTGGACCCTACTCTGTGTAGCGATGTGTACACCCCTATGCAGATCTGGCTGCACTCTCTGTATCGATGTATACACCCCCATGCAGATCTGGACCCTACTCTGTGTAGCGATGTGTACACCCCTATGCAGATCTGGACCCCACTCTGCACTCTGTTTATCGATGTATACATCCTCATGCAGATCTGCACCCACTTTGTTTTTCATGCAGTTATATAATCTGAAGTTCGTGTGTCCCTCATCCACATGTTGCAAAATTAAAGCACAAGCCACTGAAGTTGTCTTGCACGTAGACGTAAAATATCGGACCCCACTTTTTGGCTTCTTACGGTTGCGGAGCGTTAGATTTTTCCTTCTCCAGCACTCGCTCTACAGACTGTGAGCAGTTTTGGTTTTTGGTTTTAGTCTGTATTTATTCAACATGTTATACTATAAATTCTATTTAACGTTGATTTGTAGTTTCAAAAGTAAGTAGCGCAATTTGCGACTTGTAATTCTATTTCAATTTATAAATCTAGAATACACATTGCACATTGGGTACTCACCATTAACTTGAATTAACTTCAGACGGTTACTGCGTTCAGTAAACTATATAAAAAATCATGCTGATTTTAATATTGATAATTTGTTTACCTAAACTACATTTTTTAAGCAGTGAGAAATTGATAATTTTGGTACCTAAACTACATTTTTTAAGCAGTGAGAAATTGATAATTTTGGTACTTAAACTACATTTTTTAAGCAGTGAGAAATTGATAATTTTGGTGAGTATTTAATATTCAAACCTACAAAAAAGGTAGAAAACATTGAGATAACTGGTGAAATATAATCGTGTCCTTGTCTTTCAAAACTTCCAAAACAAACAAAACTTCCGAAACATGTTAGAGGACGTCGTCTAACCTCTGTTGAGATGAATGTGTGTCTTTGTCTTACAAAGCTACCGGTTCTCAAACATGTGAAATAAAGATAGGGACACACATTGAATGTCGTCTAACCTCTATTGAGGTGAATGTGTGTTTTTGTCTTGCAAAGCTTCCGATTTTCACATGTGAAATACAATTCAAAATTAGCTAGTAAAGAGTTGATTTGGAGTTTGGACGACATTTATATTACACATCCGAAACATGTTAGTAAGAGTTTGGAAGATAGATATAGTTACAGTTGAATGTCGTCTAACCTCTGTTGAGATGAATGTGTGTCTGTCACACATTGAATGTCGTCTAATCTCTGTTGAGGTGAATGTGTGTTTTTGTCTTGCAAAGCTTCCGTTTTTCACGTGAAATACAATTCAAAATTATCACGGTAGAGATTTGATTTTGAGTTGACGAATTAATAAAAAGACATTCATACAATGTTATATTTATTCCAACCTTATTTTTTTTATAATTTTACTTTTACAGGTTTTCTTCAGTGTAGGCGAGCATGGTGAAAAATGTTTTTGATTCTACCGATTGAACAGCCTGAGGAGTTTGTTCTGTATTAACTTGAACCAAAAAGACGCCTTCGCCTTGACTGTCTGCTACACTCATAAGCTCATGGATGGCTGGAAAAATGTATGTTGCATCACTGTTGTCACTACGTGTTGAAAACATGGAAACATACACTTTAAAGTTTGCAGTGTTTTTAAAACGAATTTTAAAATTAATTATATTGGCCCCAGTAGATATTTTGTCGATCCAAATATACAAAAAGACATTAGGCACTATATCATTTTCTGTAAAAGTATTATCAATTAATTGGATCGGGAAGGCTCCGTGCTGTTGAGGTATGTTTGTGTTAACATAGGTAGTTTGCGTATTATCATCGAAATAAAAATTTAATAGACTTAACCGGTTTTGTTTGTGAAGTCGTTTGTTCTGCAAAGAGGATTCTTGAAGAAGAAGTGTGTTCATATTACTCTCACTGAGCAATTGATGATCATCGATTAATTGTTTAACATCGACTGTTAAATCAAATATAATATCTTCGTTGACATTCGACACGATACGTGCCAGTTGATTCCTCACAGTTTCGGTTAAGTTGACTTTAATGACTTCACTAATCTTAGTTTTTAAAGATTCTGAATTGAACACTTGATCTGAGAAAGCCAACATAGATTTATTCAAAAACAAGTTATAAAACGTATCAAGATTTTTACTAACAATGTATCTTTTCAAATAATCGTATAACAAGTACAAAGTCAATGGTTGATTCGGAATTTCTTTCTGAAGTGTAACCAACCTCTTGTCAACTAAGGCTTCAATTCTTTGCTTCACGGTGTCAGAGAGAGTAGCCATCGCTGCCTGCGGTGCTGCTGCTAAAGCAATCCGTCGTCTATTTCACTAACGTCTGCGTCCTGTTCTGCAATTAAGGGTTCGCGATGTAACAAACGATTCTGATACACAGCCACTAACGTAACGCTTATGGCTACGAAGACCATTAACAATATCAAAATCGACGAATCGTTCATCGTTATTATAATTATTCTTTTAACTAGATTGAAAAATTATTACACCGTCCTTCTGTATCTTGACAGAAGAATTGCCAAGTAATCACACGTCTGTTAAATAGCTAATTATGTTTAACACACCTAAGTCTCAGCGCTCACGACTCGGTCCGCCTTCCTTTGTTGTCTCAATTTTAGAGGGTGTGCAAAATAGATCTACTCTCATGAAATATTCGCTAATAAAATCCTTCATACTTTTGGCTATTCGCAGGAGACTCCTATTGGTTTCGATGAGTCCTGCTACGGTTATATCTTCTTCGCGTCGAACAAAGTTCATATCGTATCCCACGGAAGATAACAGTCGAATACAAGCCGCCTTGTATTTTTTATTCGTGTGGCAAACTTCAAACATCGTCGAAATCGTTTCGGGTTGAATCAATATACTTTTGGCAAGAATCACATCGTCATCGAAATCGAACAATCGACTCCACCATTTCTCATTAACACTGTGAGTGAGTATCATAAACATTCCGTCTCTCAGGTTAGATCCCAGACGTCTGTAATGTTCTACCATCGCGGTTAACAAGACTGCTCCTGCATGTTCAACTTGATTGTGTTCATAGTTGTTATAGAATTGGTGGATGACATTGCTCCATCGCTGTGTTTGATCCTGTCCAACGGCGAGTAATCCGCAAGTCTGTATCTCCATTGTGAAGCAGATGGATTGGATGTGCTACAAGCCAATGATGCGGATGCGTCGTCTACCTTTGTATTATCTTGTGTCAGCAGTCTGTTCATTACCTCACACAAACCCGATTTGAATTGACCGGGGAAGCGAAATAACCCAGACGCGAATAAAAACAACGTTACTGATTTTTTAAGTTTCATATAAAATCTTACTTTTTCATTTACATAAACGGGAAAGAGAATGGGATTGTATATCTTGCATTTAGAAAGAGGTTCTTTTCTGTATTTGACTGAATAAGGTGACAGGGTAGTATAACCCAGGTTGGATTCGTACCCGTCCAAGTACGTCATCTGAATGACTTCGTATTGATCTTCAGCTCCCAACTTCATCTTCTTGCTATCTTTCGAGATTCCTCCTATCGAAGTAATGATAGGATTGAAAGAATCAGCATTCAGTTTACTGGAGGTAGTTTCGATGTCGTAGTAGAAGACGCGATGTAACCTGTCCATTCTCTCCATCGCGTCAAAAGATGCGTCTCCTGTTAATCGTTCGAATATCAACACAGGTTCTTGCTGTCCGTCTAAATGTGCCGACCAGACTCGCGCTCCTTCTCTTGACCCTAGAGTTCGCATTACCTTGGCTGATATGCGATTGCTGTTCAGGTAGCCTTTAGCACGTAGGGATTGAAAACCGGTCACCTCGAGATAAACTATTGTTTCGTCACAGAAATCTGCATAACTTCTTAGAACATTATTATCGTCAAATTCGAATCTTCTGTTTTCAATGTCCATTTTTATTTTGTAAACTAGTTGACACACATCTGATATCACCTCGCCTGCAGCTGTCAGTGATTCTCCTCTGCAATGGGCCTCGAAGACGAGACGGTGTACTATCTCCTCGTTGGGCATCGGCAAGCGTCGCAGCGTTTCCAGACATGCCAGTTCGTTGTAGTCTTTAAACTTCTTTTCCTCAAAAGAAGCATTTTGGAATCTCCAAGAGTTAGGTCCGACGAACAAGACATCAAACCAATATCCTTCTGCTCTTCCTTTGTTGTTGAAGACGAAACAGTTGAGCACCACTATCAACACCATCTTCCCAAAATCGTTATGTTTGCAACTAAAAAATCAGATTCCAAAATTTAAAATCATGTCCCAATTTGTCTTCAGGTCGAAGGTCAGACAAACGATCCAAGTGAATAATCAACCGCTGATCAACGTACTTTTCCATACAGTTTTCGATGTAAGACTGCAATTCATCTCTTCGTTTGATTACAACACTCGACTTAACCATGAAGAAAAGGTGACAGAAACATGAAAGACATTTCTCCTTCTCACCCAATCTTATTTGACTCTCTTGTCCATGGATGCAATGCTGATTGTGAGTGTTGATGGAGAGAAGACGTCTTGCGGCCGTGTAGTTCTTTTCGTTATTGATATTGCTGCTGTTGTCGTTGCTAGCGGCGGCGGCGGTGCCGGTTGGTACTGGTTCGCGACAGCGTGGGATGATAGCAGCAAACGTGTCATAGACATAGAATGAACGCGAACCTCCTTCGCTGCTGCCCTGCTCCTGCTTGAAGAATAGAGTAACGTAATCTAGCACGTCGTGATTGAGCACACCCATGGGTATCACATCCCATAAGCAGTTGTGTTTCAAAAAAAAAGCTAGGAAGAGAAGTAGATCAATATCGGTGTGAATTTCAAAAGATACTTGATGACTGTTGAACAGATTGAAGCAATCGAATCCTGATTTGTCAAAACAAGTAAAGTAAGAGTCTGTATCTGTTCTTATGGTCATGCCAACTGTAGTGGCAGTTGATTTTATATTGGCAACGGCTCTGTTGAATTGTTCTATATTACCATTGTTGACCAATCTGGTAAAACATCTCTTCCATTCTTCTATGTGACGGCGATGATGCCGTTCCAAGACATCTGAAGGACGAATAAAAAGACTGTCAATTTTGTTAATAGATTCGTAAAACTTATTATTATTGAACAACAAAATATTTTCGCGTGTCACTTTACTTAAAATAGTAAATAATATTTCACGGTTTTGTCTTCAACGAAGCCCGCCTGCTCTTACTACTGGTACACTCAAGTGCTGGGCTTGTATTTGTACGCAAGGAGCATCCCACCCGATCCTTCCCTCCCCTCCTCCATCCTTATCCTTCCTCTCTTGCGTCACAGTCATGATACGGGGAAGGACCGCCTCCACCCTTCTTACATCGGATGGATGCTTGACTACTGATGCCAGGTGTTGTCTGTCATCCCGCATTTATTTATCACACACGTAACATATTTTTCGGTTAGTGTATAAAATATAAATTTGTTTTGATTCAATATGTCTTACAGCGTTATCAGCAATCCTTTCAAACTGTGTCTCGTTGAAGTTGTACGATTCATAGGCTTGAGTGATCAATTTATCGACACAATCAGTGATATTCTCTAATGTGCGCCAATAATAGGGCGTTAGAGAAACATGCATGCTCGGTCGCCTGTCCTGGTGAGACGGTTTGTCGCAACGGACACACACACTCACTTTGACCAAACTGCGAGTGTCTAATCCCCACTGTTTAATTTTGAGTTCGTCTTCTTTGCTGATAATCATCGACCGTAATTTTTCTGACATTGTTACTTTCGTATTTTCTAAAGAAGATCGCGTCACGATATCTTCGGTGGTTTTTGACGAAACGTTGATGTTGATGTTGTTGACGTTCTCAATGGCAATCTTCTTGACCAGAGATAAGAGTCTGTATTGGTAACGGTTTGAATCAATTTTTTCATCTTCGATAAACATATTGGTTTGAAAATTTCGGTCGAGGACGATTAGACGTCCGACCACCATTAGGGAAGAATTAAATGGAACTAAACAAATTCGAACTAAATTCAGAATTGGAAGCTTCGGAAGATAAAGACACACATTCAACTCACACAAGGTTAGACGACATTCAGTACGAACTAAATTCAGAATCGGAAGCTTCGGAAGATAAAGACACACATTCAACTCACACAAGGTTAGACGACATTCAGTACGAACTAAATTCAGAATCGGAAGCTTCAGAAGATAAAGACACACATTCACCTAACACAAGGGTAGACGACATTCAGTACGAACTAAATTCAGAATCGGAAGCTTTGGAAGACAAAGACACACATTCACTTCAATCAAAGGTAGACGACATTCAGTACGAACTAAATTCAGAATCGGAAGCTTTAGAAGTCAAAGATACACATTCACACCTCACAAGGTTAGACGACATTCAGTACGAACTAAATTCAGAATCGGAAGCTTTGGAAGACAAAGACACACATTCACTTCAATCAAAGGTAGACGACATTCAGTACGAACTAAATTCAGAATCGGAAGCTTTGGAAGACAAAGATACACATTCACCTCACACAAGGTTAGACGACATTCAGTACGAACTAAATTCAGAATCGGAAGCTTTGGAAGACAAAGATACACATTCACTTCAATCAAAGGTAGACGACATTCAGTACGAACTAAATTCAGAATCGGACGCTTTGGAAGACAAAGATACACATTCACCTCACACAAGGTTATATGACATTCAGTACGAACTAAATTCAGAATCGGAAGCTTCAGAAGATAGTGACACACATTCACCTCACACAAGGTTAGATGACATTCAGTACGAACTAAATTCAGAATCGGAAGCTTCGGAAGACAAAGATACACATTCACCTCATACAAGGTTAGATGACATTCACACAAGGTTAGACGACATTCAGTACGAACTAAATTCAGAATCGGAAGCTTCGGAAGATAAAGACACACATTCACCTCACACAAGGTTAGATGACATTCAGTACGAACTAAATTCAGAATCGGAAGCTTCGGAAGACAAAGATACACATTCACCTCACACAAGGTTAGACGACATTCAGTACGAACTAAATTCAGAATCGGAAGCTTCGGAAGACAAAGATACACATTCACCTCACACAAGGTTAGACGACATTCAGTACGAACTAAATTTAGAATCGGAAGCTTCAGAAGATAAAGACACATTCACCTCACACAAGGTTAGACGACATTCAGTACGAACTAAACTCAGAATCGGAAGCTTCGGAAGACAAAGACACACATTCCCCTCACACAAAGTTAGACGACATTCAGTACGAACTAAATTCAGAATCGGAAGCTTCGGAAGACAAAGACACACATTCACCTCACACAAGGTTAGACGACATTCAGTACGAACTAAATTCAGAATCGGAAGCTTCGGAAGACAAAGACACACATTCACCTCACACAAGGTTAGACGACATTCAATACGAACTAAATTCAGAATCGGAAGCTTCGGAAGTCACATAAGGTTAGATGATATTCAGTATCGGCGTGGATACTTTTCTTATGACTTTAGAATTCTGAGTTTGTCTGTGTATGTTGCTTAAAACTCAAATTAATTTGTTAGGTGAATATTTCTTAACTTCCTCATCTCGTAAATATGTTTCGATAATTGTCACACCGCAGTGTCTACTCCAACTAAAAGTGAATGTATTTCCTTGCCTTACGTAGTCCGTAAGAAGTGGATGCATCAGAACTGAAAATCACACAATCGCCATAATGGATCGAGGTGAATGTGTGTTTTAGTCTTCCGGAGCTTCCGATTCTGTTAACACTCCAGGTTTGATCCAATATTTCAAATTTAGGACTGGGGTCCAATATTGTATTGTTGTTGTTGTTAGTGTTATCCTTTTGTCTTTATAACAGAAAGACTGGGGTCCAATATTGTATCGTTACTAAGTATGTGCCATGTGTCACAATCCCCATGCAGCAGGGAAAGCGGGTAGCGTCCAATTCTGATTCTGGTATATCCGAAACGGACACATCGACATTAGATCTTGAGTCTTTTCTCTTTTCTTAGATGAAAATGGTAGCTTAGGATAATTCAACCTTTTGCCTATAGAACAGAAAGACTGGGGTCCAATATTGTATCGTTGCTAGGTACTGTGTGCCATATAGCGTCCAATTCTGACTTTGGCTTGCACTTTGAATCTTCTTTCTCATTTAACTTTTCTTAGATGAAAATAGCTATATTTCTTTGGTTTTGAAGTGTTTAAAAATTCGATACTTCAAAAAATTTATCAAATTCACACTGCTCAAAAAATATAGTTCAGGTTAAATAAATTATAAATATAATGTATCTGATTCGGATGTGTAGAATCGGACGCTCAGTAAGGCAAAGACATATATTCACCTCAATGAAGTTTAGACGACATTCAGACATCAGAATTGGACGCAATATAGTACAAAGTCACACATTCACCTCAATGGAGTTGAGACGACATTCAATGAGACTCTAAACTCTGTTAAGGTGAATGTGTGTGTTTGACTTACTGAGCGTCCGATTCTGATGTCTATCAAAGTTAGAATTGGACGCTACATAGTACAAAGTCACACATTCACCTCAATGGAGTTGAGACGACATTCAATGATAATCTAAACTCTGTTAAGGTGAATGTGTGTGTTTGACTTACTTAGCGTCCGATTCTGATGTCTATCAAAGTTAGAATTGGACGCTACATAGTACAAAGTCACACATTCACCTCAATGGAGTTGAGACGACATTCAATGATAATCTAAACTCTGTTAAGGTGAATGTGTGTGTTTGACTTACTTAGCGTCCGATTCTGATGTCTATCAAAGTTAGAATTGGACGCTACATAGTACAAAGTCACACATTCACCTCAATGGAGTTGAGACGACATTCTAAACTCTGTTAAGGTGAATGTGTGTATTTGACTTATTGAGCGTCCGATTCTGATGTCTATTAAAGTTAGAATTGGACGCTACATAGTACAAAGTCACACATTCACCTCAATGGAGTTGAGACGACATTCTAAACTCTGTTAAGGTGAATGTGTGTATTTGACTTATTGAGCGTCCGATTCTGATGTCTATTAAAGTTAGAATTGGACGCTACATAGTACAAAGTCACACATTCACCTTAATGGAGTTTAGACGACATTCAAATGTCATCTAACCTTAACCGAGGTGAATGTGTGTTTTAGTCTTCCAGAGCTTCCGATTCTGTTAACACTCGTATTAAGAATTTGATGCATCACAACAGACAAACACACATTCACCTTAATGGAGTTTAGATTCTCATTGAATGTCGTCTCAGCTCCATTGAGGTGAATGTGTGACTTTGTACTATGTAGCGTCCAATTCTAACTTTGATAGATATCAGAATCGGACGCTCAGTAAGTCACACACACACATTCACCTTAACAGAGTTTAGATTATCATTGAATGTCGTCTCAACTCCATTGAGGTGAATGTGTGACTTTGTACTATGTAGCGTCCAATTCAAACTTTGATAGACATCAGAATCGGACGCTCAGTAAGTCAAGCACACACATTCACCTTAACAGAGTTTAGATTCTCATTGAGTGTCGTCTCAACTCCATTGAGGTGAATGAGTCTCATTGAATGTCGTCTCAGCTCCATTGAGGTGAATGTGTGACTTTGTACTATGTAGCGTCCAATTCTAACTTTGATAGACATCAGAATCGGACGCTCAGTAAGTCAAACACACACATTCACCTTAACAGAGTTTAGATTCTCATTGAATGTCGTCTCAACTCCATTGAGGTGAATGTTTGACTTTGTACTATGTAGCGTCCAATTCTAACTTTGATAGATATCAGAATCGGACGCTCAGTAAGTCAAACACACACATTCACCTTAACAGAGTTTAGATTCTCATTGAATGTCGTCTCAACTCCATTGAGGTGAATGAGTCTTATTGAATGTCGTCTCAACTCCATTGAGGTGAATGTGTGACTTTGTACTATGTAGCGTCCAATTCAAACTTTGATAGACATCAGAATCGGACGCTCAGTAAGTCAAACACACACATTCACCTTAACAGAGTTTAGATTCTCATTGAATGTCGTCTCAACTCCATTGAGGTGAATGAGTCTCATTGAATGTCGTCTCAGCTCCATTGAGGTGAATGTGTGACTTTGTACTATGTAGCGTCCAATTCTAACTTTGATAGACATCAGAATCGGACGCTCAGTAAGTCAAACACACACATTCACAGGTTTAGATTCTCATTGAATGTCGTCTCAACTCCATTGAGGTGAATGTTTGACTTTGTATGTAGCGTCCAATTCTAACTTTGATAGACATAAGAATCGGACGATCAGTAAGTCAAACACACACATTCAACTTAACAGATTGAATGTCGTCTCAACTCCATTGAGGTGAATGTGTTTTGTACTATGTAGCATCCATTCAATTCTAACTTAATACATCAGAATCGGACGCTCAGTAAGTCAAACACACACATTCTCCTTAACCGAGTTTAGAGTTTCATTGAATGTCGTCTCAACTCCATTGAGGTGAATGTGACTTTGTACTTTATTGCGTCCATTTCTGTTTTCTTATTGTCTTCTTATCTTCATTGTGGTGTTTTATGTCTTTGCATTAATGAGCGTCCGATTATACACATCCGAATCAGATACATTATATTTATAATTTATTAACCTGAACTATATTTTTGAGCAGTGTGAATTTGATAAATTTTTGAAGTATCGAATTTTAAACACTTTAAAACCAAAGAAATATAGCTATTTTCATCTAAAAAGTTAAATGAGAAAGAAGATTCAAAGTGCAAGCCAAAGTCAGAATTGGACGCTATATGGCACACAGTACCTAGCAACGATACAATATTGGACCCCAGTCTTTCTTTTGTATAGACAAAAGTTTGAATTATCCTAAGCTACCATTTTCATCTAAGAAAGAGAAAAGACTCAAGATCTAATGTCGATGTGTCCGTTTCGATATATATACCAGAATCAGAATTGACGCTACCCGCTTTCCCTGCTGCATGGGGATTGTAACACATGGCACATACTTAGTAACGATACAATATTGGACCCAGTCTCTCTCTGTCTAAGAAGAAAAAAAATAACACTAACAACAACAACAATACAATATTGGACCCCAGTCCTAAATTTGAAATATGGGATCCAACCAGTCTGTTTTAATACTAAATTTGAAATATTTAAGTCCAGTCTTTCTTATGTGTGGCTAGATTGAATTGGTTTTGTTATGTTTAATGTCACAAATTGTGATTTATGTTCTATACCGCGATATCAAAGACCTTATTTTTTCACCTTTTTTTTTATATTAAACAAATACAGAGTGTCATCCTGTCCGTTACGATGTCTAACGAACAACAATTAGTTTTCTCGAACGAACAACAATTAGTCTTATCCTTGATAGATGAATTGAAACAAGGAGTTGAAGATGGTTTGAAGAAAAGTTGCCTGTATGTCAAGAGTGTCTACCAGGCACATCTGCAACAGTTCGAACGCACACTAGAACACGATCAGTTTGCAGACACGAGTCTCTCCAAACTCGAAATGCAGTCAATAGACGAAATTCAGATGAACAAACCCGTTCATTGGGATTTTGCATTGAAGCTGTCTCACGCCTTGCGATCGAGTATACGTTTCATGTCCATCGCGTTGGATGATATTTTGTCCGAGTTCCGTATGGTGCCAGCGTTGCACCTCGAGAACCTCCACACGACGTACCAGGTCGCACCTTCGTTCGACTCCATACCTGTATTCAACAATAGAGTTCATGTGATGGGTGGTGTGCGTCCACCCAGCAACGAAGAGTTCGTTCAATATATTTTTATTGGATATTTCGAAATACTCGTATAGTTTTTAATACCGTCTGTAATATATTTTCGTTATTCATTTCTAGAGTTCGGGAACGGTTACACTTCCTTCCTTCCTCGAGTTCTAAATGGAAGTGTAGAGATGTGGTCCAGAGCCCAGAACCCCCCATATCACTACAAGAGGAGGAGAAGGGAAGTGGTTGCCAGCAACGACCATAACTAATATCATTTTATTCAATTACAGTTGACAGCAGTTGGTTGCAGTTGAATATCTATACCATGGCGAACGAGGGTTCCAGTCTACATGTAAACTTTTCTTTTCTCTATTTAATAAACTTTAACTTTAGTAGTGCCTGAGTTTTATTTTAAAACATGTGAGTTAGAAAAATATAGAAATGAATCCAAAGACAAAAATATTATTATCAAAGTTATTTGATGACGACGGTGAAACAAATTGTATTAAGTTTCCAACCCCATCGTTTAAAATTTATCAAAGCGAAGCTTTAACATCGGTGCGCTTGTGTCAAGAAGTGGCATGTAACCTGTACCTTAGAGTTTACCACGACCTTTTTCGATTAACCAAGTACAAGTACACGCCGTACGATTAGCTTTAATTCAATACTACAAACATGCTTGTTGGAGTCCTTCTTTGAGTGTTGAAACTCTGTTAAACGCAACATATGACTCGAGAATTCGTGAAGAGATACGAGTGAACAATTATGGAGGGGGTTTGGTCATTGGCGATGGAACAGGTATTGGCAAGACCAGGGAAATGGCTGCTTTTATCATCAGTGTCGTGTTGGCCGAGTCGAGCATTAAACAACTAGCCATTGATTCACATATGGATGTGTTAACACATACGTCAAGGCGGAATGTTTACGGGAACCCTTTCTTTATCTGGATAACGTGCTCTCGTAACTTGTTCAGAGATTGCCAAAATGATATATTACAGGTTATCGTCAATAAAGATGATCGGTTCAATACTTGGACTAAGGTAGGGTTCGCAGACAGACCGAGTTTTGCAAACACGGATAGTGACAGTTCTTTGTCGAAAGACTATAGTATTCACACTCATGGTTACGACAACAAAAAATGATCGTTAAATTTTATAATTGGAAAAACATAGTCTCGATGAATAAAGAAATGCACCCGTGAAACCGTAACGCTGACACCTGCGATCTTGTCGACGATTCAAACACATATTCGACGAATAGGCTTTAAGAGAACTTTTACTAATGCTCGTTATGTAATGTGTGGTACGTTTTCAACGAATGTCAACGATAAGGAAATGATGGTCTTACCAGGATCGGAGTATGCCGGGCCGTGTTGTTCGGAGGGAGATAACAGAATTCACATTTACAACGCTAGTAGAAGAAGTGTTCGTTATGCTAGATTAACTCGACCTTACATCGGTGTCCTTTTAGACAAGTTTCCAATAGAATGGAAGGCAAACGTCTTTGTCGGTAACCCAATTCTCTCATGAAATCAATACATTGATTGCCGCGCTCTTGACTAACATCATGTACAGTCTGTATTTCATGATGCAAGACACTTAGAACATACAACAATAATTGCACATCGTCAGGTAACCTAAAATTTCTAGTGAAGTGTTTCAACTTGTTGGAAAATAAATTTATCGTCGACGATCTTAAATTTCGAAGACAAGGAATAGAAGAGAGGAATGTGGGTGGATGTCTGACAGTGTTAAAAATTAACTTGACTCGATCCACGATGTGGGTATGAGCACCCACATAAGCTATGTATTTTGTGTGGAGACGTTCCATATAATCCGCATGGCTGATGTGTGGAATCGTCGTCATTTTGATTGTAGACTGTTTGAAGACTAGCTTGCTCCAAACTATCTCTTTCTCCAATGATGAATGATGGTTGCCTGTTAAGGTAGAGACGCAGTTAAGTATTTATAATCTTGTTGATGATACAAACACACACCCGCACATACAAGGCTAAGACACACACGCACACAAACACGACTACTACACACCTACCAATGAAATGACAGACGCCACCGCCGCTGTTGTCTCTTCGACACGCAGACTCAACTCAATGCGAGCACACACTAAATGTCGACTTAACTCTATTGAAGTGAATGTGTGTTTTTGTCTTACGGAGTGTCCAATTCTGAATTTGTAGCAGTTAGACTTTAATTCAAACATTAGACTTACAAAATCAGAATTGCACACTCCGTAAGACAAAGACACACATTCACCTCAATAGAGTTTAGTCGACATTCAAGCGAGTACACACACCAGAGATTCAAAGTTACGTATACTCTCTCACATGCGTAATAAAGATGAGAGAAAGTTAATAATATTTTTTTTTAAATGTTAACCGCTACAGGTGACACGCAGACTCAACTCAATGTCGACTTAACTCTATTGAAGTGAATGTGTGTTTTTATCTTACGGAGTGTCCAATTCTGAATTTGTAGCAGTAAGACTTTAACTCAAACATTAGACTTACAAAATCAGAATTGAACACTTCGTAAGACAAAGACACCTTCAGACCAAATTTTACTATCACTTGTTTTGAATGTTAAGCCGATCGCTATTGGTTCACCACCACTGATGCTGACTCTCTCATCATCGTCTTCTGGATCGCTATCGACAGTTGTCCAAGATAAATCATCAGATTTGATAACAGTATTCATTCTGCCTTGTGAACCTTCGGAGACGCATGCCTGTCACGAACCTTAAAACAAATTCATAATGACGTGGTTCTTGGTGGTGATTTTAGATGCTGTTTCCACAGGGCTGGTATATCAATTCGGTGAAACAGTCTCTCAAATTTGCTATCTGTTCTTTGTCGTATTCTGTTGTGAATTGCACATTATCCAAGACGATATTGCACTCAGTCGCGACTTGGAGAGGATTAACTTCATTGTACATTAATAGAGTCAGGTTTTTTCTCAATAGATCTATCTGATCTTTATTCTTTTCCGTGACCTGAATCCCATCGAGAATGATATTGCATCGATTCACGAGATCCGACTGAGCGTATGCCTCAACATCGATGGGGTGTTGGGTGTAGCACGATCCATGATTAGGCAACGAGAGGACATAATCTCTGTGTTCTTTGCCCTTGAACACTACACCTTCGCGGCGTTCGCGTCTGTCCAAGTTGTACTCCTCAGTGGATACGGTTTCATTCATCGTTACGGTGGTGTAGTTAGAGTTATCGCTTGAGTATGTGTTTAATTACCGTTAACCATATAGCCATTTATATGTGACGTGTCCAATTACGCTCGGGTTCAATCACGGATTATGGATAAGGTCATAGAAAACCACCTGTCTAACAACCTGGGAAGTGCTTACAAAGATCTCGCTGCCACTAAAGAGGAAGACAACGCTGCGCGGACTACTGACATCGTGCTGTTCGTCATATCAATTATTTGGCATTAATCTCAAAATGAAGTGTAATGCAATGGTGCAAAAATTGATTGATCACACCCGTGTCATGCCAAATTACAAGGTCAAGTCAACAGACAGAATGACATGCGTGACTTGCGATGCTGCATTCAAGGAAGGTCTACGTGTCTTCCAATCAGCTTGTGGTCATTTGAATCACCGATTTTGAATTTCCACGCACATGGACTACTATCACAAGTATGATTGTGTGGTGTGCTCAAAGCCCTTCACCCACCGCGAATTGCAACATGGCAGGACCACATTGATCTTCAGACAACACCATCCCTTCGTCATCAGGGAATTCGCACTGTTGGACGATGACATGAACATCATGGATTCACACGTCATCAATAACAAAGCAGCTGCATTCAAAGAAGAGGTTTCACCTGGTGTCTTCAAGTTCATCGATAACAGGTATGATCCAGTCGTTATCAGTGAAAATGTCGATGAGGATGGGTACCCCTTGTACAGTCCGGTTGAAGACGATGACGTAGTCAACGAGGAGGAGGAGGAGGAGGATGACGATGACGACGACGAGGACGATAACGAAGAGGAAGAGGATGACGATAACGAAGAGGAAGAGGAGGAACAGGATGACGAAGAAGACGACAACAACAACGAGGAGGAGGAGGAGGAGGAGGAGGATAATGAGGTGGACATTCCAGTCTACGCACCTGGTGAAGAGGAGGAGGAGGAGGAGGATGTTCCAGAGGAGGAGTCGGTTCCAGTTCCAGAGGAGGAGATGGTTCCAGTTCCAGAGGAGGAGTCGGTTCCAGTTCCAGAGGAGGAGTCGGTTCCAGTGAAGGAGGAGGAGTCGATTCCAATCGGTAATGAGCTTGTTCCCTTCGTTGAAGAGGAGACGACTGAAAATCAGCTATGGCGTGTTAAGACGAGTGTCCTCATCACCCGCAAATTGGTTGCAGTTCCTGGTAATAAGAAGGCGAATACCAAGCGTCATAATGAGGATACTGACGACTTGCCTGATGCCAAGAGAACCAGGATAGTGTTGCCAAATGTGGCCATCGATGGTGAGAGATTAACGATGTGGAACGACGATGGGTATATCCACATTGTGTCACCAGGCTTCATGAATGAATCACAGCCCATGGAAATGATGTCATCGTTGACTAACCAGTCGCATAAATTGAAGATCAATCTGTATGAGAACTGCACTTATAAGTGCTAAATAGGTGTTGCTGATTGTGTATTGTTTATAGGAAATTCATGTCTTGTAAATATCGGTGTTTATAATGTTTAATCAATAAACCAATGTTAGTACACATGGCTACTGATTTTCCCAAATACGAGTCGATACAAACAAAACATGGCAAAAAAAAAAAAAAAACAGTGCCAAAGACATGCAAAAAAAAATTGGCAATCAACACGCAATAATGACGTGTTTATAGTAAGTAAGTGTGGTCAACGCCCCTGGCAGCTTACGTCACCAAAGGTCATGCGGACTTGTAAGTAAGTGTGGTCAACGCCCCTGGCAGCTTACGTCACCAAAGGTCATGCGGAATTGTAAGTAAGTGTGGTCAACGCCCCTGGCAGCTTACGTCACCAAAGGTCATGCGGAATTGTAAGTAAGTGTGGTCAACGCCCCTGGCAGCTTACGTCACCAAAGGTCATGCGGACTTGTAAGTAGGTGTGGTCAACGCCCCTGGCAGCTTACGTCACCAAAGGTCATGCGGACTTCGAGGTAAGTGTTATGTGCAATCAGCGCTATTGCTTACGTCATTGGTGTCATTATTAACCTTGTCAACAACAATATCCAAATTTGGCATGTGTTAACAACCATCCCTTATTATCAATTGATCGGAAAAATAACAACAAGACTAAAAATCACGCAATGCTTCCTGCCATTTTTAGCATGAGCATAACACTCCTTACGATTTACGTCATCTCAATCAATCGTGCCGAATCCAACAATGTCCAAATTTAGCTTGATTTGGCATACCTTTATTACATGCCAAAATTGGATAACCACGCTTACGTCATTAACAAGTGCGTGATATGCCAAACTACGACTACGTCACAGTATGTATCGATAGGAGGTATTGCTTACGTCACTACATGTGTGCGATTATCACCCTCGTGTTAGAGAATACGTCACAGTATTGATTGTTAGTGCAATTTATACCCTCGTGTTTTTGCAGGTGATTATCACCCTTGTGACTACGTCACAGTATTGTTACATCACTACTATTTTTGCAGGTGATTATCACCCTCGTTATTGTTATAGACTACGTCACAGTATTGTTAGGTCACTACTACATGTGCAATTATCACCCTCGTGTTTTTACAGGTGATTATCACCCTCGTGTTATTGTTAGACTACGTCACAGTATTGTTACGTCACTACTATTTTTGCAGGTGATTATCACCCTCGTTATTGTTAGAGACTATGTCACAGTATTGTTACGTCACTAATACATGTGGAATTATCACCCTCGTGTTTTTTTACAGGTGATTATCACCCTCGTGTTATTGTTAGACTACGTCACAGTATTGTTACGTCACTACTATTTTTGCAGGTGATTATCACCCTCGTGACTACGTCACATTATTGTTACAGGTGATTATCACCCTCGTGTTATTGCTAGACTACGTCACAGTATTGTTACGTCACTACTATATGTGCAATTATCACCCTCGTGTTTTTTTACAGGTGATTATCACCCTCGTGTTATTGTTAGACTACGTCACAGTATTGTTACGTCACTACTATTTTTGCAGGTGATTATCACCCTCGTGACTACGTCACAGTATTGTTACAGGTGATTATCACCCTCGTGTTATTGCTAGACTACGTCACAGTATTGTTACATCACTACTATTTTTGCAGATAATTTAGAGACTACGTCACAGTATTGTTACGTCACTACTATATGATATGTGCAATTAACACCCGTCATTTCCATATGTGGAATTAACACCCTCGTTTTTTGCAGGTGATTATCACCCTCGACACACATTCACCGATAGAGTCAGAATCTGTTCATGATCAACACTAGCTAGAGTGGGGTCCGATATTTGACGATTTCGTCTCCTAAGCGTTAATCTAAAAATTGAGTTTTTCTGAGGGGAAGGTATATAAATTATTAGAGAGGGAGAAAGTAGGAATCTGTAAAGTTATATTCTCGAATTTAGGTAGTTTGTCGCGACAAAGATAGAAATTGGACGCTCCGTAGTGCACAGACACACATTCATCTCAATTAAGTTTATTATCTGTATGCACCCCCATGAAGATTTGGACCCCACTTTGTACTATCGATGTACATATACCCATGCAAAGTTTATATTCTGAAGTTAGTGTATCCCTCATTCACATATTGTTAAATTAAAGCATAAGCCATTGAAGTTGTCTTGCATGGAGATGTAAAATATTGGACCCAACCTTTTTGCTTCTGATATTTTCAGAGTTGGTATTCTCAAAGTTAAATATTTACTTTACATGTGAATATATAGTGTATCCCTCATTCACATATTGTTAAATTAAAGCATAAGCCATTGAAGTTGTCTTGCATGGAGATGTAAAATATTGGACCCAACCTTTTGCTTCTGATATTTTCAGAGTTGGTATTCTCAAAGTTAAATATTTACTCTACATGTGAATATAAGTTTATTAAGATGCGTCATACAAATATACACATTCACCTTGATAAATGTATAAGAATTGGACGCTTCGAAAAACAAAAACACACATTCACTTCGATGGAGTTTAGATGACATTCAGTTGCATTAAATGGGACGCAAAGAAAGACAAAAAGAAAAGTCCCATGGGGAAGACACCAGTTACAGTATATCACATAATCAGACGCTCAGTAATACTAAAACACACATTCACTTCGATAGAGTTTAGACAACATTCAAATGTCATCTAACCTTAACCGAAGTGAATGTGTGTTTTAGTCTTCTGGAGCTTCAGATTCTGTTAACACTCCAATTAAGAATTGGATGCAACATAACAGAAAAACACACATTTGCCTTAAGGAATCGAAGTCAAATCCATTCAACGATTTGATTTGTTTAACAAACATAGCCAAAGATTTATGCAGTAAAATATCGACACCTAATACCACAGGTATGTTACGAGAGTAATCGTACGTGGGAGACACCCAGAAGCGAGTGAAATATATCCAGTATACTCTGAACGGCATTGACGATAAAGTTGCGAACGAATACGTGAATTGACTTAACACCTCTAAGAATACTAGTCAGTATATCGTTGTTGGTTTTGTCGTTGTATTCACTGTTATTGTTTTTACCGGCTATAAAATCAACAAAGGGTTTACTTGGATCGTTAGCCAATGACGACGAGGAGCGCATGATCGTGTCCGTTAAAATCAAACACTCTCTTTCGGTAGGTAATGGTGGTGGGGAAGAATGCTGCGATGGTCGCGTCACATCCCAAAGGAACTTCTTGTAAGCGATAACTAAACCTGCGAACCGCAAGGCAGTGCTAGTGTCACCATTGACACGCTTCAATTTGTCGTGACTCATTACTTCTTTCAAGACGTACGCTCTTATCTTATCGTCTGACAAATTTAAGAGTCAGCTTTCTCACACGATGTAGTTTGGAAAGCCTTGTTCATGACACTAACCCCGTTGAGAATCTCGTTTAAATTTGGCTTCGTTTTTGGATACGATGCTGTTTTGGAATAGTATTTCTTTTCA
This sequence comes from Eriocheir sinensis, assembly GCF_024679095.1. Lineage (NCBI taxonomy): Eukaryota > Metazoa > Arthropoda > Malacostraca > Decapoda > Varunidae > Eriocheir > Eriocheir sinensis. The sequence goes on from NW_026112218.1 coordinate 108,835, forward strand.
AGAGAGGCGGTCCTCAATTGTTTGTAAGCACCGATGACAGTTTGTGCGATGGCCCAGTCCGCCTGTTGACTCAATTCATCAGGTTTCTCAGTTCCGTATAGTCGTTTAGCCTTGTTGTACCCCATTAGATTGAAAGCCTTTTTAATTTCAACACAGAAGTCGATCAGGTTAAACATTTTTTTTTTATCTGTTTCACTTAAAGATGAAGTCTTGTTGTCTTTCGAGATACATCTAAAGAGAATGTTGTTCAACACGAACGACACGAATAACCCGCGTTGCATGAGACTCGAGTTTAAAAAGATTTCAATGGAATCGTTTTTAAGGAATTTGCACAATACATTCGCCGCTACGTGCAAATGGGACTTGATTCCATTCGCGGCCAGTAAATAATCGTATGTGATCGAATGAACACTCTTTTGGTTCATTTCTTTAATCGCTAAAAGTTTGGACGCTATGTAAAGATGTCTTTTATCGTATGAGTCTTTGCTTAACTCGTTCATGATTCCAATGTGCACGTCTGACTTACTGTGTTTGTGGGCTTACACTATGGCACGTAATCTCATGTACTACTATCACAAGTATGATTGTGTGGTGTGCTCAAAGCCCTTCACCCACCGCGAATTGCAACATGGCAGGACCACATTGATCTTCAGACAACACCATCCGTTCGCACTGTGGGACGATGACATGAACATCATGGATTCACACGTCATCAATAACAAAGCAGCTGCATTCAAAGAAGAGGTTTCACCTGGTGTCTTCAAGTTCATCGATAACAGGTATGATCCAGTCGTTATCAGTGAAAATGTCGATGAGGATGAGTAACCCTTTTACAGTCCGGTTGAAGACGATGACGAAGTCAACGAGGAGGAGGAGGAGGAGGATGACGATGACGACGACGAGGACGATAACGAAGAGGAAGAGGATGACGATAACGAAGAGGAAGAGGAGGAACAGGATGACGAAGAAGACGACAACAACAACGAGGAGGAGGAGGAGGAGGAGGAGGATAATGAGGTGGACATTCCAGTCTACGCACCTGGTGAAGAGGAGGAGGAGGAGGAGGATGTTCCAGAGGAGGAGTCGGTTCCAGTTCCAGAGGAGGAGATGGTTCCAGTTCCAGAGGAGGAGTCGGTTCCAGTTCCAGAGGAGGAGTCGGTTCCAGTGAAGGAGGAGGAGTCGATTCCAATCGGTAATGAGCTTGTTCCCTTCGTTGAAGAGGAGACGACTGAAAATCAGCTATGGCGTGTTAAGACGAGTGTCCTCATCACCCGCAAATTGGTTGCAGTTCCTGGTAATAAGAAGGCGAATACCAAGCGTCATAATGAGGATACTGACGACTTGCCTGTGCTTGTTTTTGACGTTGCTGCTGCTGATTGTAAATACATTGTTCTTCCGCAAAATCACGAGGGTGTTAATTGCACATATAATAGTGACGTAACAATATTGTGACGTAGTCTCTAGATTCTGCAAAAATAGTAGTGATGTAACAATACTGTGACGTAGTCTAGTAATATCATGAGGGTGATAATCACCTGCAAAATCACGAGGGTGTTAATTGCACATATAATAGTGACGTAACAATACTGTGACGTAGTCTCTAAATTATCTGCAAAAATAGTAGTGATGTAACAATACTGTGACATAGTCTAGTAATAACACGAGGGTGATAATCACCTGCAAAAACACGAGGGTGTTAATTGCACATATAGTAGTGACATAATAACACTGTGACGTAGTCTAGTAATATCATGAGGGTGATAATCACCTGCAAAATCACGAGGATGTTAATTGCACATATAGTAATGAAGTATACTGTGACGTAGTCTCTAAATTATCTGCAAAAATAGTAGTGATGTAACAATACTGTGACGTAGTCTAATAATAACACGAGGGTGATAATCACCTGCAAAAAACACAGGAAGTAACGCGCGAATTGGTGACGTAGCCTCCTTCTCCTCCCTCTTATTGACACATGCTAAATTACAGGGGTGTTAAAGACACACAGGAAGTAACGCGCGAATTGGTGACGTAGTCTCCTCCTCCTCCCTCTTATTGAGACATGCTAAATTACAGGGGTGTTAAAGACACACAGGAAGTAACGCGCGAATTGGTGACGTAGTCTCCTTCTCCTCCCTCTTATTGACACATGCTAAATTACAAGGGTGTTAAAGACACACAGGAAGTAACGCGCGAATTGGTGACGTAGTCTCCTTCTTCTCCCTCTTATTGAGACATGCTAAATTACAGGGGTGTTAAAGACACACAGGAAGTAACGCGCGAATTGGTGACGTAGTCTCCTCCTCCTCCCTCTTATTGACACATGCTAAATTACAGGGGTGTTAAAGACACACAGGAAGTAACGCGAATTGGTGACGTAGTCTCCTCCTCCTCCCTCTTATTGACACATGCTAAATTACAGGGGTGTTAAAGACACACAGGAAGTAACGCGCGAATTGGTGACGTAGTCTCCTCCTCCTCCCTCTTATTGACACATGCTAAATTACAGGGGTGTTAAAGACACACAGGAAGTAACGCGCGAATTGGTGACGTAGCCTCCTTCTCCTCCCTCTTATTGACACGTGCTAAATTACAGGGGTGTTAAAGACACACAGGAAGTAACGCGCGAATTGGTGACGTAGTCTCCTTCTCCTCCCTCTTACTGACACATGCTAAATTACAGGGGTGTTAAAGACACACAGGAAGTAAAGCGCGAATTGGTGACGTAGTCTCCTTCTCCTCCCTCTTATTGACACATGCTAAATTACAGGGGTGTTAAAGACACACAGGAAGTAAAGCGCGAATTGGTGACGTAGTCTCCTTCTCCTCCCTCTTATTGACACATGCTAAATCACAAGGGTGGTAAAGACACACAGGAAACAACGCGCGAATTGGTGACGTAGTCTTCTTCTCTCCTTTTATTAAAACATGCTAAATCACAAGGGTGGTAAAGACACACAGGAAACAACGCGCGAATTGGTGACGTAGTCTCCTTCTCCTCCCTCTTATTGACACATGCTAAATTACAGGGGTGTTAAAGACACACAGGAAGTAACACGCGAATTGGTGAGGAAGCAACGCGCGATTTTTAAAGACACACATTAAGCAACGCGCGAATTGGTGACGTAGTCTCCTCCTCCTCCCTCTTATTGACACATGCTAAATAACAGGGGTGTTAAAGACACACAGGAAGTAACGCGCGAATTGGTGACGTTAGTCTCCTCCTATCAATCAGTATCTCTTATTAACACATGCTAAATCACAACGCGAATTGGTGACGTTAGTCTCCTGCTATCAATCAGTATCTCTTATTAACACATGCTAAATCACAAGGGTGGTAAAGACATACAGGAAACAACGCGCGAATTGGTGACGTAGTGTCCTTCTCCTCCCTCTTATTGACACATGCTAAATTACAGGGGTGTTAAAGACACACAGGAAGTAACGCGCGAATTGGTGACGTAGTCTCCTTCTCCTCCCTCTTATTGACACATGCTAAATTACAAGGGTGTTAGGGGTGTTAAAGACACACAGGAAGTAACGCGCGAATTGATGACGTAGTAGTCTCCTTCTCCTCCCTCTTATTGACACATGCTAAATTACAAGGGTGTTAGGGGTGTTAAAGACACACAGGAAGTAACGCGCGAATTGGTGACGTAGTAGTCTCCTTCTCCTCCCTCTTATTGACACATGCTAAATTACAAGGGTGTTACATCGACACATGCTAAATTACAGGAAATTAAAGACACAGGAAGCAACACGCGAATTGGTGACGTCTCCTCCCTCTTATCTACACATGCTAAATTACAGGGGTGTTAAACAAATAACGCGCGAATTGGTGTTGTCTCTCCTATCAATCACAGGGGTGTTACCTCCATGAGTTAGATCAGTTGAAGGAACACATCACCACTCTTTTCTGTCCGAGAATCTTAGACTTGTTGGACGATAGAGGCGGAGGGAAATACACCAGTGCCGATGCCATTCACGTGTTGAGTAGAGTGATGCGGTTCGTCCACGACAAGTACAGAGGTGATGGTCGATTACCTAGTATTCGAAACTTACTCATAGACGTCAATATTAACATCCTTGAAAATGCCATAGCCTTTGAGAAGAAGAGCAATAAGAAAGGAGAAGGACATAACAAAAATCAAACCATTGAATCTCAGCGTCGAGAATTAATCAAAGCTTTAAAATCTATCGTTGAACACAAAACGATGAACATGCCCATCCGAGACGAACAAGCAGATGATATCGTCTATCTTCCCAATTCCGTTGATGTCTCTAAGTTACCAATAAGTCACGACAACCTGCTAATGTTGACTCGCTATCTCCATTCTATTTTATCACTTGAAAAAAATTAGTTTTTAACAACGGGTATGTTCCAGAGCGCTTATTACTTCATGATGCATTGTCTCTCTCCCACTGGTGGGGTGGCTAATCTGCCCCGGCAGGCAGCTGACTCGTTAAAAAATCGATGGTGGAATTACACCAAGAAGAAAGAGGTAGGAGGATTCGGAGACGAAGAACACCAGCGGCGGCGACGCCGGCATGATGACTCTTCAACTTCCGAAGAGGAGGAGGAGAATGACGACGATGATGATGCTAATAGGTGAATGTGTGTCTTTGTCTTCCGAAGCTTCCGATTCTGAATCTAGTTCGTACTGAATGTCGTCTAACCTTGTGTGAGGTGAATGTGTGTCTTTGTCTTCTGAAGCTTCCGATTCTGAATCTAGTTCGTACTGAATGTCATCTAACCTTGTGTGAGTTGAATGTGTGTCTTTATCTTCTGAAGCTTCCGATTCTGAATTTAGTTCGTTCGTACTGAATGTCGTCTAACCTTGTGTGAGTTGAATGTGTTTCTTTGTCTTCCGAAGCTTCCAATTCTGAATCTAGTTCTTACTGAATGTCGTCTAACCTTGTGTGAGGTGAATGCGTGTCTTTGTCTTTCGAAGCTTCCGATTCTGAATCTAGTTCGTACTGAATGTCTTCTAACCTTGTGTGAGGTGAATGCGTGTCTTTGTCTTCCGAAGCTTTCGATTCTGAATCTAGTTCGTACTGAATGTCGTCTAACCTTGTGTGAGGTGAACATGTGTTTGAAAATGCCCGATTCTTAATCTTAGAGTTCGTACTGAATGTCGTCTAACCTTGTGTGGGGTAAGGGATGGGGGCTTTTGACGACGACCTCCCCAGCGTTACCAGTGACGGTCCAACGCCACCTTAGTAGCGCATATAGCGTGTAGCGAAGTGCCTTGAGCACACCTGTGAACATATAGGGTGACGAGCGCGACCGATTCTGCCTCCCGAATGGTCCAAATCGTCGACCGTCGTGACCGAAACCCATCCGTTAAAATAGTTCAGTTATCCCTACGCTCCAAATCGGGAGGAGGAATCGTCGCATTCTGACTTTCAGTGGTAACTCACGATATCTGCGCGCTCGCGTCACGCATTTCATCCCTAACAGGTGCAGAATCGGGCGGTCCGGTCGCCCGGTTTGAGCCGTAAGTGGACTTTTTAGGGGGGGGAACACCTCATCGGGTCACTCCCGGCCAGTTAGCCGAGAGTTTCTCGGCTCGGGTGTTGGGCGGTGGGGTTCAACACGGTGGGGGGTGAGCTGCTTGCGAGCTGCAGTGGCTCACAGGGTCTCGGCTGACTTTACTCGTTGCTGGCAACGGTGAATTGACAAGTAGCGAAACGCGGTAGCAAACTTCGCTAGATCAGAATCGGACGGAGACCTCGAGATATTTGACGATAACTGATTTCAGAATCGGAAGCTTCGCAAGACAAAGACATACATGCAACTCAATCAAGGTTAGACTACATTACACTGTAACATAATACAAACTCTATAATGACTTTGTAGTTGATGATAATTTGATACAGATCCAGATGTAATAACGTAACTGAGAATAAACTCTATCGAGATGAATGTGTCTTTGACTTTTCTTATTGTCTTTCTCTGCGTTCGGCTTCCCATGGGTGTATTAAATTTATCAAATCAAATCTTCCAATTGGAGTGTTAACAGAATCGGAAGCTCCGGAAGACTAAAACACACATTCACTTCGATCCCTTAAGGCGAATGTGTGTTTTTCAGTTATGATGCATCCAATTCTTAATTGGAGTGTGAACAGAATCTGAAGCTTCGGAAGACTAAATTTGTTTCTGAGAAAATGATTTCAGAGTGTCTCCGCAATACGGTACCTCTCATTCATCTCCGGAACATGCATATTGACATTGCCAAACACCACCATCAACAAGGTGGTGGCGGCGGCAACTTAGAAAATCTTAACGTGTTGAGCGTTGTCAACCCTGAGCTGATCGACAAGGCAATTCTGAGTCGAGAGTTTCTGACCAGTGAATATGATGAGACTGGGTCTTTCACGACAAGTAAGTTCACCAACGGAGCAACGTTTAGCTTCACACCCGGTACAAGCATGGACCTCAGCGATTACCAAACGGATGATGGGTGTGTGACTGTGGACACAGACTATACCGGCCGAGAAGAAGTGTTAGAATTGGATTCAATCAACACGTGTTATGATGAACTGATACATGCATTAAAGTATGGTGTTTTCGACAGTGTGGTTTCCGATGAAGGTTGTGAAAGATCAATAAGATTATATGATAATGATTTAGTCATGAAAACTAGTGGTGATTCTATTCACGTTGTATCCAACAATAAAGGTAGCGAGAACACTATGAAGAACGCTAGAGAAGCATCTCTCAATGATCACAACCACTGTACTACCATTCTCCATTCCGTATACGGCACTCTCACCTCCGCTTACTCTCCCGTCAACGACAATTACAATGCCCGTCATATCCTCATGAACATGCAACATGTGCAACGGACCTCCTCCTCTTCCTCCTCATCTGATGAAGGAACGGTGACGACGACGGGACCGTCACCACCGCCTTTTCGAAAAAAAGTCAATGAATATTCTCTGAGATACCACATGGGTCTGGGAAGAGGTTACGTTATCTATGACGACGAATTCACAGAATGTAAAAACCAATCTTATCTTGTCACTCTCAAGTATTGTTTGAATGTACTGAAAGATAATCTTCCGTATAATATTCTGTTGACCGATTGGACATCGATTGTGTTTGCTTCTAAGATGGAAAAACAACAACAAGTAGACAAAAAGAAATCGCCTTATTCCTACTTGCAAGTGTTCACCGACAAGGAAAGAGAGCAAGAATGTCTCCAATGTCGTGCCGTACCTGGCTAACCCGGTCGTCTCTATGAAATGGTTCCTCATGCGAGCCCATCATCTACGATTGTCAGAATAAGAACGGGGTGAGTTTTGTTGAAGAGGAGGAGGATGAGAAGAAACAGATTGTTGATGAATAAATCCTATTTGTTGTTGAAATGGAATATAATAAACTTGGTTTGACATATTGGTCAATTGTGTGTAAGAAGGGGATGATCCACCACCACTAAATCTAGTGTAAGATGATGAAGAGGCATCTGATGAATTGTAAGGAGAAACCTGCACGGATTGGATGGGTTGAGACGTACTACAACCACTCAATTTCCGCCAACGCCGCCGCTGCTGGATGCTGCAGAGGAAGGCGATGGCTGCTGGTGAATGATGTTGTTGTCATTTGTGTTCGGTGAATCTACAATAAAGTTTTGCGCCACTGCTGTGTTCGGTGAACCGAATATTAATTCTTGCGCTGCCGCTAATGGGTCGATGTTAGGTTTAGTATTATATGTCGATGAGGGTGGAACAACAGACGCTGCTATGGGTGAGAGTGAATGATGAGAGAAAAGTTGTTGGTCTTCTTCCTCCATCACTTCATCATTTCTGAATGAGATAGTTTTTGGAGTATGATTCTCGACTGGCATAGGTGTGTTCAATTCACAATCGTAAGCGTCGTAAACGGGTGATGACTGTCTGGGTATGATGCCAATTGGAGTACCCGGTCCCGGTGTGTTGAAACAAACAGAATATATTTCATTCTGCTGTAATGATGATCTTTTGAAGAAATGTGGTTGTGGTGGTGTTTCAATAGTTTCAAAATCATTGTGTTGGCTGTTTATTAACTGTAGATTTTTAACAGCTTGTTCTTGCTCTTTTCGTTGGTCATTTTGGCGTTCTTCTTCATCTTGTCTCTTTTGCTGCTCTCGTCTCTTTTGTTGCTCTAGTTCATCTCGTCTCTTTTGTTGCTCTAGTTCATCTTGTTTCTTTTGTTGCTCTAGTTCATCTTGTTTCTTTTGTTGCTCTAACTCTCGTCTCTTTTGTTGCTCTAGTTCATCTCGTTTCTTTTGTTGCTCTAGTTCATCTCGTTTCTTTTGTTGCTCTAGTTCATCTCGTTTCTTTTGTTGCTCTAGTTCATCTCGTTTCTTTTGTTGCTCTAGTTCATCTCGTTTCTTTTGTTGCTCTAGTTCCTCTAACTTTTTTTGTTGTTGTGCTTGTTCCTCTAACTTTTGACGCTCTTGTTCCTCTAACTTTTGACGCTCTTGTTCCTCTAACTTTTGACGCTCTTGTTCCTCTAATTTTTGACGCTCTAACTCTTGTCTCTTTTGTCTCTCTTGTTGTGCTTGTTCCTCTAACTTTTGACGCTCTAACTCTTGTCTCTTTTGTCTCTCTTGTTGTGCTTGTTCCTCTAACTTTTGTTGCTCTTGTTCCTCTAACTTTTGTTGCTCTTGTTCCTCTAACTTTTGTCGCTCTAACTTTTGTCTTTTTTGTCTCTCTTGTTGTGCTTGGCTCTTGTGTCGATGATGATCGCTCTCGTTGCTTTCGCTCTCGTTGCTCTCGCTCTTGTGACTTGGGTCGCTCTCGTTGCTCTCGCTCTTGTGACTTGGGTCGCTCTCGTTGCTCTCGCTCTTGTGACTTGGGTCGCTCTCGTTGCTCTCGCTCATGTGACTTGGGTCGCTCTCGTTGCTCTCGCTCTTGTGACTTGGGTCGCTTTCGTTGCTCTCGCTCTTGTGACTGGGATCGCTCTCGTTGATATCCATTTACTTCTTTTCGTCTTTTTTTTTCTCCCTTGACACTCTCTCCGTTTTCTCGGTCTCCATCTTTTTTCTTTTTCTTCTTGTATTTTCGAGTGTGATCTTCTTCAGTTGGTTTAAATATTATTTTATTGAGGTCCGGTAGGTAATCGTCCTCTTCTCGAGTTTTCTTAGTGGTGTTGATGTACTCTTCTTTTTGGTCTGTTGTCATCATCATCATCTCTTTAATGATTCTTTTCTTGTGTGTTTTTTTGATTTCAGATGTCTGTGCACTCATATCAACGGAGGAGGGTACCGTCGTCGCCATCATTGCTTCTCGCATCATGACGTATTCTTTGGCTTTATTTTTCAAAAATTCTGACTCTTGCTGCGTTGGTGTACTGGATGTAGATGCTTCAGCTTGCAATGTAGACGTCTTCGCCTCCTCCTCTGCTGCTGAAGTGGGATGCACATGCTCCTGTTTTTCACCAGAACCCCTGGATGTCGTCGCCTCTGTTGCTGCTGAACTGGGATGCACACGCTCCTTTTTTTCACCAGAATCTCTGGACGTCGTCACTGCTGTACTGGGATGTGCACACCGCTCCTTTTTAACACTAGAACCTCTGTGAGTTGAGCGGTGACGACTTACACTCAAATCTTTTTTGATCCTCTTACTCTTTGATGAAGAAGAATCGCTGCAACTTCGTTTTTCGGAATTGGATCTTTCTATGAATTTACGCCATGAAATTTTGGGTTTGATCAATTCACGCAGATCTGAATCTTGAATCCTTCTGATAGGCAGATCATCATCATCTGAAGAATTGTAACTCCTGTCATGCTGTGATTGGGATTCGATCGTTCCGATTACTATGTCTTTATCAAAGACATCATCATCATCATTCAGTACACACAGAATGGGTTTTTCGGGACGTGTGACTACTTTAATCACTGTAGGAACATCCTTGTTTTATCATCATTATCATCACTAGTGTTATCATGAACATCAGCGGCTTTTTTCTTCTTTTTTCTGCGTTCAGATTTGACAACGTTTTTTGGAATGCTGTTGATAGTCATTTGGCTTGCATCGACTCCGTAGAGGTGTTTGTTGACATCTAATTCAAAGATGGGTGGAAGCTCACGAGAAGGCGACAAAATCCGAGACGGTAGAGGCCCCATTCTAAGCACCGTTCTGCGGCATCGTCCTTGTTCAGCAAGAAGAACTCTTGCAGAAACTCACTCCTATCGAGACCGATTTCGCGCACGAACACATACATTTGTTCGTAGCAGATGTAGGAAGTGCAGATTCATGGTGTGATGTCACCATGTTACTGATGCACAGGTGAATGTAAATGAATCGGGAGAGCAAATAGGTGATGTCGATACCCATGAGAACGAAGTCGTCTAGATGTAGTTTATGGTTTCCATTTCTGATCATTTGGTTGAGATGATGCAACTTGATCTTGTAATCGTTGTGGGTGAAGTGACTGTTGAGAAACGTAAAGACGTTGTTCCAAAATATCCTGTCATTTCTTGTAATAAAGAGAAAGCAAGGGGATTTCTTTGTTGAGATCTTTTAACGCTGTTTCGTGCTTGCCCAATATGTTTTTCTTGTTGTTGCTACTCACTACCTCATGTGATGGTTGAGTCGCTTCAGCGCACTTGTTTTCACAGCAATGCGTAGTAAACATGAGGGAACCACTAGTATTATGTTGTTCATGATGGTGTTCAGGACAAACATTTCAAAAGGTGTAGCATTGGTAAACAGGTTGGACTGGGTTTTACCACTGTCATCCAGCGCCTTGGTGATTATACCACCGGTCATGGTTTTCGAGTCGACATCAATGATATCTTTATCAAACTGATGATTGATGAAGAGCTGATCCACTGACATGATGGAACCATACAGGTGATTCGCAAGGGAGTAGATGTTACCGACATCCATGAACGATATTGGGCTATGATCGCGTGCCGTAGCGCGTTCAACTGGGCGTCTGTGTTCTCATACATTTTGGTGAAGTTGGGATAGGTGTTACTCTTTCGGTCACCCTTTTGGTGAATGTGTTTGATCCGTGAGTATCTTCGAATTGCTTGCGAAGTGTTTCACCTAAGGCTGTTGCTCCATCTTTAGATATCAAATTTTGGCAGGTACTGTGATCACCATAGGGAGGACCGAATTTCTGACATCGAAAATTTGGAGCGTTTTCTAGAAGTGGTCTGTACTGGAATTGATATTTCCACTACTTCGATCTTTCTTTGGGGTGGTTTTGAATCATTGACGGGCATGTCCAGATTGTACGAGTGTAACAACGCTTCATGTAACACTTTGGAGAATAATTGTTGTTGTTGGTTTCCTCTTACTGTCTGACATGGCTTTTCAGGAGCATGGAGGAAGACTCGCTTATCATGGACATGTATTTCATGAAATTGATGATGGAACAAAAAACTTCTTGAATGACAACATTGACTCCTTTCTGCATAGCCGCATGGATAGTCTCTTGATTTAGGTTCCAATTTTCAGTAAAGGCATGTTGGATGAAGAGCGATCGTAATTTAGGATTGGGGACGTCCATGTTTCGGGTCAGCCACTCCTTGGCGCGGATAACACTCAATGACATTTGACATTTGCTGCAGGTGTTCGATCTTTCGATGTCTGCCATTTGGCGTTTGTTCTTTACGTTGTCTGGGATGTCGTGCAGTTGACAAAATTGTAAATCGATATTAATAGACTTCAGAGTTTCAAAGGTCATCTCACAAATCGTCTGATTAAACCGGTGAACTGGGATGAAATCTTCGCGTATGAACGTATTCAGGATCAGATTTCGAAAATCACAATTTTGCAAATCAAAACTTTTAAGTAAGTTATTCACATTATGACAGAAGTTCATGATACTATCACCTTGGTTGACAGTTGCGGACTTGCATTTTTGCCATTCTATATTCAGTGCTGATTTCATATATGTTTTAAGACCTTCTTTGGAACCTGCATCGACTGCATGTCTGTGCAATTCAGCAATGTGTAGTAGCATTCTCCCATGGAGTAGAGGCGATCATTGGGTGTATCAGCGTATGCCTTGTTATGGATAGCCTTTGTCAACAATTTCTTCATCTCTGCATTTTTTTTCTCTTTGCAAATCGGTGTGACATTCAACAGATATTTGAACAGGGCTCTGTCACATATGGGTTTTTTTTTGAAAAACATAAATATTTTTGGCACTTGATAATAAGATTTGCTGCTGGTATTCCTCCAGTTGTTTTTCGAGTATGTTTCGCAGAGGTTTCTTCTTCGGTTTTTTAGAAGCAAATGCGGTTCCAAGACTGGAAACAATTTTCGCTGCGTCACACATTTTGAAGTCTGAAAAATTAAAAAGAAAAATAATAATCACAATCACTGATCAACAATAAGTGCATGCACTCTTGCTAATGCATATGCGAGAATGTAATGTAAGCTTAAATATTTGTAATCACGCACGCACAACTTTGGGAGAGACCAACAGACGCTATAATTGGGTCATGTACACACAATAATATCTGGTACGAGTTGGGAGCCTACTAAATTAAACATTAGCTTGCACGCTTCTTTTAAACGGATGGTAAACAAAAGGCGGCATCTGTCAGTTTGTTCATCATCTTCGAGGAGGCGCGCGCCGCGCGCCGCCGAACGCCGCCGAACACCCCACCCCCATGCCCTCTCTTCTCGTACACCACCCCGCACACACACACACACTTACACAACACAAATGTAGGTAAAGTTGGGTCCGGATTTGGACGGGATTATGACAGATGAATAAATTGTGTAAATTTCAACTGGGATCTGAATTTGGATGTGGGTGGTATATATGGGTTGCATATATTTGAAGTTGATTATCAAGACTGATAAGTTAGTTTTGTCAACAAATGGAATCTATTGAGGAGAAGGAGTCTGAATTTGGACGTGGGTCACGACATATACATGTGACGAGTCAGATTTAGAGTGGGGTCCGGATTTGTACGTGCTGATGTATTACGACTCTGAACCGTTATGAAATGAAGATTGATGTGGACGTGGTTCACGACATATACATGTGACGAGTCAGAGTTAGAGTGGGGTCCGGATTTGTACGTGCTGATGTAATACGACTCTGAACCGTTATGAAATGAAGATTGATGTCAACAAACGGAGTTTTGGGAATAGGAGTCTGAATTTGGATGTGGTTTGATTTGATATGATAATTTTTTGTGGGTCACGACATATGCATGTGACGAATCAGAATTAGAGTGGGGTCCGGATCTGTACAGGGTCAAGGATGCACATTAACTATTCTTGATTTTGAGTTCGCGGTCTTGCTGCCGAAATAAATGGAACACATTGTCACTAACTAGGATTACTTAAAGCGATTCTGTATAAGATAAGAAATTAATATTAAGTTTTGAAGAAAGTTTGCGTGATATTGTTTCTATTACCTTCCATACGTCGTCGTACTTAATAATCAGATTGTATACTGAGAATTATAAAAAATAGACTAAATGATAACAGCGAACGATATCGTCATTTGTCATGGGGGGACGGGGGGAAAATCAGGTGCTGCCATGCTATTGTGTCACCACCAGCATGTGCCATGTGTCACCACCAGCATGTGGTAGCAACAAACGGAGCGCACGCTGCCGCGTTAGCGTTGTCAAGAAGCAGCAAGCAAGTCCCTTCCTTCCGCTCTCATTCAGCGTCGTCCCGCTCTCAGAATCGGGTTACTTGCGAGAATAAAGCACATATTCACCCTTCCGCTCTCAACCTTGCATTTACCGCGCGAGATTAAACACATGGTATGGCATTTAGCGTCTCGCTCTTCAACTCGCCTCAGAATCGGGCTACTGGGCAGTAGTGAGGTGAATGTGTCTTTGTCTTCCGAAGCTTCCGATTCTGAATTTAGTTCATACTGAATGTCATCTAACCTTATGTGAGGTGAATGTGTGTCTTTGTCTTCCGAAGCTTCCGATTCTGAATTTAGTTCATACTGAATGTCATCTAACCTTATGTGAGGTGAATGTGTGTCTTTGTCTTCCGAAGCTTCCGATTCTGAATTTAGTTCATACTGAATGAATGTCGTCTACCTTTGATTAAAGTGAATGTGTGTCTTTGTCTTCCAAAGCTTCCGATTCTGAATTTAGTTCGTACTGAATGTCATCTAACCTTATATGAGGTGAATGTGTGTCTTTGTCTTCCGAAGCTTCCGATTCTGAATTTAGTTCGTACTGAATGAATGTCGTCTACCTTTGATTGAAGTGAATGTGTGTCTTTGTCTTCCAAAGCTTCCGATTCTGAATTTAGATCGTACTGAATGTCGTCTAACCTTATATGAGGTGAATGTGTGTCTTTGTCTTCCGAAGCTTCCGATTCTGAATTTAGTTCATACTGAATGAATGTCGTCTACCTTTGATTGAAGTGAATGTGTGTCTTTGTCTTCCAAAGCTTCCGATTCTGAATTTAGTTAGTATAGTGTCAGCGTCCCGCTCTCGGGTTAATGGCCAGTCTAAACACACATTCACTCTTTCGCTCTATAATTACTGTATACCACAACTTTTGTATACTTGTTTGACGCTCACGGCGTAATAGATTAATCAAATCAAATCAAATCAACCCAGAGTTCAGCGTCCCGCTCGCCTCAGAATCGGGCTACTGGCCAGTCTAAAACACACATTCACTCTTTCGCTCTCAACCCAGCATTCAGCGTCCCGCTCGCCTCAGAATCGGGCTACTGGCGAGTCTAAAACACACATTCACCCTTCCGCTCTCAACCCAGCATTCAGCGTCCCGCTCGCCTCAGAATCGGGCTACTGGAGAGTCTAAAACACATATTCTCCCTTCCGCTCTTAACTGAGCATTCAGCGTCCCGCTCGCCTCAGAATCGGGCTACTGGCGAGTCTAAAACACACATTCACCCTTCCGCTCTCAACCCAGCATTCAGCGTCCCGCTCGCCTCAGAATCGGGCTACTGGCCAGTCTAAAACACACATTCACACTTCCGCTCTCAACCCAGTATTCAGCGTCCCGCTCGCCTCAGAATCGGGCTAGTGGCGAGTCTAAAACACATTCACCCTTCCGCTCTCAACCCAGCATTCAGCGTCCCGCTCTCGTACATTCTCAACTATAAGAGAAAAAAATTGCTTAGTGTGAATGTAGTGTTTGTTTTCATGATGTGAATGTATATTTTCAGTCTTAACGGGCACCAATTCTACTCGCTTGTGCCGTCCATCTCTCTTCACTGACGTTGCTCCGCCCCTATCCGTTATCCACGCCCAACCCCGCCCTCTGCCTCGCTTAATTCGTGTTGTTAGTTCTGGTTATTTTTTTCATTTACTCCGCCCACATGACACATGACACATCACTTGTACACCCCCCCCCTCCCTCCTCCTTGTATACACAACACCTGGTATAAATGGGAAGCACGGACGGCGTCAGTCATTGTTCGGTGTAGAAAGCTAGACACAACTTAATTCAGTTAAACTTTCAATCTGAAACACTATCATGTTTTCAACAACTACTGTCGTCGATGACGCAACTACATTAATACCTTTTGTTGACAAGAAACGAAAAAACCTATTGACGAGAAAATAGTTTCAAAATTTAAAAGATCAGATCTTGAACATCAAACAGCGACATCGGCTGCCCCTGTCCAAGAAAAAAAGATTGGTGACATACGTCAAACGGTTAACAACGGTGGTGGTAGCAGATACGACGACAGCAGTGACGTAGGCAGCAGTACTTGCAAAAAAGACATAGCTGGGTCCTCTGAGAACAACCAAATCATCACCACCATCAACAACCACCGCCCTCGTAATCGACCACCACAACATCATCATCAACGACAACACCACCACTTCTCTCCACTTCCTGTCAACCGTCAGCCTTATCACTATGAGGGTGGATACGACTCTGGATCCAGTAATAATCGTTATTCACATTACAGGTCAACAGAAGCTATCCCAAACACTTCTTACCGTGTTGGTGGTCATCATGCCCCTTATGAAGGAGAAGAATTCTACGGTGACGAGGATGTGTACGAATACGAACAACGTCACGAACCCTACATGAGATATCGCCAGCCGCATCACAACCACCCTTCTGCCTATATTCCCTCGTCAACCCCACCACCACCTGGTCCACCCGCTGCTTTCTTCCCACCTCACAGACCTGCACCGTCAATGACACATCACACACTAACGCTTGTTTTAAATAACTGCGGGAGATATACACATGTAGCAAACACGTTTGTTCCCATGCCCCGCCCACTCCTTCGTTTCCTCCAGTGGTGCATGGTATTTAACAGTGGCTACGTCACATCCTGTGTGTGTGCGTGCGTATGTGCGTGTGTGCGTGCGTGCGTGCGTGCGTGCGTTGGTTGGTTTTATACACCTTTACGTGTCTTGGTTTTCGTATTTGATGTAGTTCGCTAAGTTGGTTCTGCGGAACGTCAGATTCTACTTCATAGTTCTACAATATAGTTTATCTTTGACTTTTTCAAACATATTTGAAAAAACCAAGTACGTTTTATTTAACATAAATAGAAATAATTTTACATGAAATGTTTTCTTTTTTTAATTGTAATATGTAAATTAAAAAAAATAGAGAATGGATTAACTTTTATTGGATATCTTGATAATAATTGAAATGGATCCGGAGGATGACGCAGAACTTAAAGTTAACTTTGCTGGCCTCATCGAGGTAGTAGCTAACCTATTAACTGTTGCTACTCCTTCCTACAGAGATGACACGGCTACCGATAGTATGTGTCATGCGGCTTTGAATCATACCGTGGTTGACACTTCTCTCTCTCAACGAGTCGTTTCTGATTTAGAAATTCTTTCCAAACAAAAAGAGGAAATAGATTCGATTTTAAAAACATTTCTTAAACATGTCGGAGATCCCAAAATGATGAAGAAGCGAACGTTGTCAGAAGAAAACGATTCAACGCAAGAGAGAAAACTGTCTTAGCGACAGTAGCCGGAGAAATCGATTTTCATGATCCGTTTGAAAAATTAGATCTTTTTGTCAAGATCATTAATCAAGAAGGTTGTTCTATCGGAGTACAGAGATTATACACCTCAGGTAACAAATCACTGTCAACGATAGCTTTGGTGTGAGTCATAGGAGTAAGGTCATCGAATGCTTGCCATCTTCGTTTATAGTTTTTCCCAAATTTAGGATTGAGATCTTGAGATGATGGTTGTTGTTGGTTTGTAATTGATTCATATTCTTCTACTGATTTGTTAACCACATTGTCAATCATTCTCTGCATGACCTCACAAGTTGCTTGAACACCCAGGTTCCAGTCTGGTATTCCAGTCTTCCAAAGATTCGCCGCTAACAATCCTGCATTTTTCAAATTAGTTATTCCAAACTTGTTAATGTTAACAGAGTCCCCAAAGATGATGAGAGGTGCCGTGTCCAACATGCTGTAAGTGCCCGACCACATACAGCTTAGGATAGTGAAGACTAGAGCGCGGGCGTGCATGTTCAATCCACTAGGGGTTGATGACGGTGATGGTGGAAAACACAAGGGTAGAGCGTCCAGAGTTTTCAACAACATAGTAACTATGACTTGTCCTAAAATGACACTACTTGCATCTTTGATACCATACTCATGGCGTTGTCTTTCAGTGAGTGCATTGAACACATTTCCACGCAGAGTCATCCTCATGACGCCGTCGGCGTAACCACCTTCGCCTTCACTTGGGGACTGTCTGAAATCATAGTTCTTGTAATCCTTAAAACTATTAAAGTCACTGTAAGCGAACATCGGAGGTTGTAAGAGCATGTGAATATCATCGTTGATGAAAGTCCACATGTTAGTGATGTATCTAGGAACTGCAACCCTATCCTCTCCGTCTTCGTTGTTTCGAATTGGAAGTACACTGCTGGTGAACGGTGTCTCTAACATCAAGGTTTCAGCCAGGTCGATACTGACGGTGTCGGTCAGATTGACGTAAGGATCGGGAATGCTGTCAACGTGAGTGGAGACCAGACCATGCCCATCGTAGTACGTTAGTTGCTTATCATCATCACTTTCCTGGACGACGACATTCTTGAAATGTTTGGCTATAGTCAATGGATGGAAACCGATCATAGTTGCATTGATGTCGGTTGTATTGACTGGTATGTTTGTGTTTGATGTAATAGGAGGATTCACATGGGTAGTTGTTTGCATGACTTCCAATACTTGATAGTTCGTCATCTCTTGATTTTTCTTTACAGCTAAAGCCGTTTCGTTAATTCTCTGTTGTCTCTGCAGGTCGAGTTCTAGACAATGGAAGGTGTCTCTGCATCGCAAGGAAGAAGCGAATGCCTTGTAGATGTGTTCGTAGAACTCATTTTTCAACATTTTCATAAGGGATCTGAATACCTGACAGGATCGCATCAAGCTAAGGTTCTTCCGGGATGTCGCAATGAGGTCGTTCAGAGTCATTTGCTGTTCTTCATCCATGAAACATTTTTGCACATCGTTCTTAAATTGCAAGCGGTCATTCAGACTTAAGACTTTGAGATGAGGAAACAAACTCTTCTGTGAATAGTTTTTTTGGACGAGATCATTTTTAGTTTCAGATTCAACTTGAACGATTCGAGCGAGAATGTTCTGTATCTGCTCATTGGTGAGAAACGGAACGATCTGTTCTACTTCAACACATACTTGTTTCTGGTTATCTGTCTGAAAACTATCATAAGCTCTTTTCATTTCTATAATCATGTCATCTATGTTGATCCCCGTCTTCATGTACCACCCTGATGACACATATCTCTTTCAACAAAAGTTCATACTTGTTCTGACCGCGTTGCATACACATTGGGTGGGCTCAGGAGAGCTTGTGATGCACCCGTCGTACGTATACTTGTGGTTCATGAAATTTTGTACGTATACTCAACTGTCCACTTAAATATCTATTTTAAGCACACACGGACCCTTAAGTATGATAAGTCACTACATGAATATTATTAGTATATTTGAAAACTTTAATGTAAGAGAAGAACAGCGTGTATCACAACAAACGAACGTCGTTATGGCTATGTGTTTTGGCGAAAACTTTACCTCTTTTGCTGGCTTAAATGATCTGAAAAGAAAACACGAACCACCTATACCCATACCAAGAAAACTATCTAAACATCCACCACCCGAACCTGATGAACCGTACCCTGATTGTTATGAAAATAGTGATGACGACGACGAAGCCGATACAAATCGCGTTACTTCCAAACATAAGGGTGTTAATCACATACAGGAAATCTCAACACGAGGGTGTAAATACACACAGGAAGCAGGAAGTCCTCCTATCAACTGTGACGTAGTTTGCTATCTGTTAATCACCTTGCACAAACTGTGATGTAGTCTGTCTCCTAATAACACCTGTTCAAATACGAGGGTGTTAATCACAAGGGTGATAATTGCACACATGAATCAATAATATAAGCAATGGTAGTCTCCTAATAACGCCTGATAAAATACGAAGGTATAAATACACACAGGAAGTCCTCCTATCAATCAATACTGTGACGTAGTCTGCTATAACACGAGGGTAATAATCACCTGCTAAGGTGTTATTTGCACACATGAATCAATAGTAGTGAACCTCCTATCAATATATAGACTACGTCACAGTGTTATTACGTCACTACTATATGTGCAATTAACACCCTCGTGTTTTTGCAGGTGATTATCACCCTCGTGTTATTATTAGACTACGTCACAGTATTGTTACATCACTACTATTTTTGCTAGAGACTACGTCACAGTGTTATTATATCACTACTATATGTGTAATTAACACCCTCGTGTTTTTGCAGGTGATTATCACCCTCGTGTTATTATTAGACTACGTCACAATATTATTACGTCACTACTATATGTGTAATTAACACCCTCGTGTTTCTTGCAGGTGATTATCACCCTCGTGTTATTATTAGACTACGTCACAGTGTTATTATGTCACTACTATATGTGCAATTAACACCCTCGTGTTTTTGCAGGTGATTATCACCCTCGTGTTATTACTAGACTATGTCACAGTATTGTTACATCACTACTATTTTTGCAGATAATTTAGAGACTACGTCACAGTATACTTCATTACTATATGTGCAATTAACATCCTCGTGATTTTGCAGGTGATTATCACCTCATGATATTACTACACTCCCTCACCGTATTGTTACATCACTACTATGATGGCAGAATCTAGAGACTACGTCACAATATTGTTACGTCACTATTATATGTGCAATTAACACCCTCGTGATTTTGCAGGTGATTATCACCCTCATGATATTACTAGACTACGTCACAGTATTGTTACATCACTACTATTTTTGCAGAATCTAGAGACTACGTCACAATATTGTTACGTCATTACTATATGTGCAATTAACATCCTCGTGATTTTGCAGGTGATTATCACCCTCATGATATTACTAGACTACGTCACAGTATTGTTACATCACTACTATTTTTGCAGAATCTAGAGACTACGTCACAATATTGTTACGTCACTATTATATGTGCAATTAACACCCTCGTGATTTTGCAGGTGATTATCACCCTCATGATATTACTAGACTACGTCACAGTATTGTTACATCACTACTATTTTTGCAGAATCTAGAGACTACGTCACAATATTGTTACGTCACTATTATATGTGCAATTAACACCCTCGTGATTTTGCAGGGGATTATCACCCTCACGATATTATCGGATCTAGAAAGAGCCGAAGAGGAAGAACGGGGGCAGCGTGTTATCTTACACTCATCTGTTTCTCTCTCCATCCTCATCAGATAGTGAAGAAAAGTACGAACTTTATATTCTCGGTTCGAGGATTAAAATCGATGCAAATAATGGTCCTATAACACGTTCCAGGAATCTAATGTAATTAAAATAAATGTTAAATCAATAATTTACACTGTCATGTGTGTGTGTATATAATAAAAAAAAATTATAAGTAGCATGATTCATGTGTCTGTGTATATATAATAAAAAGTTATAGGTAGCATGATAAAATAAAATAATTGATAGCAGAAGGAGACTACGTCATCTGCACGTTGCTTCCTGTGTGTCTTTAACACCCATCTACTGTGTACCCATCTATGAAGTAATAAAAGACATTGACCTGTATTGAGTAAAAAAAATAAAAATAAAATGATTGATAGGAGAAGGAAAACAATATTTGCCTGTGTGATTTAGCATGTATTATAACATAACTA
This sequence comes from Eriocheir sinensis, assembly GCF_024679095.1. Lineage (NCBI taxonomy): Eukaryota > Metazoa > Arthropoda > Malacostraca > Decapoda > Varunidae > Eriocheir > Eriocheir sinensis. The sequence continues at coordinate 129,991 of NW_026112218.1, forward strand.
ACTGTGTGTATTGATAAGAGTATTGATTTACCACCCTTGTGATTTGTGATAATAGAAGAGACTGATTGACAGGAGAAGACTACGTCACTAATAATTGCGCGCTGCTCCCTGTGATGTGTTGTTAATAAGAGACTGATTGATAGGAGAAGGAGACAACACCCTATGATTTAGCATTTGTTAAGACTGATTGATAGAAGGAGACTACGTCACCAATAATCGCGTGTAATTGATTCCTGTGTGTCTTAACACCCCTGTGATTGATAGGAGAGACAACACCAATTCGCGCGTTATTTGTTTAACACCCCTGTAATTTAGCATGTGTAGATAAGAGGGAGGAGACGGCACCAATTCGCGTGTTGCTTCCTGTGTCTTTAACTTCCTGTAATTTAGCATGTGTCGATGTAACACCCTTGTAATTTAGCATGTGTCAATAAGAGGGAGGAGAAGGAGACTACTACGTCACCAATTCGCGCGTTACTTCCTGTGTGTCTTTAACACCCCTAACACCCTTGTAATTTAGCATGTGTCAATAAGAGGGAGGAGAAGGAGACTACGTCACCAATTCGCGCGTTACTTCCTGTGTGTCTTTAACACCCCTAACACCCTTGTAATTTAGCATGTGTCAATAAGAGGGAGGAGAAGGAGACTACGTCACCAATTCGCGTTACTTCCTGTGTGTCTTTAACACCCCTGTAATTTAGCATGTGTCAATAAGAGGGAGGAGAAGGAGACTACGTCACCAATTCGCGCGTTGTTTCCTGTATGTCTTTACCACCCTTGTGATTTAGCATGTGTTAATAAGAGATACTGATTGATAGGAGGAGACTAACGTCACCAATTCGCGTTGTGATTTAGCATGTGTTAATAAGAGATGCTGATTGATAGGAGGAGACTAACGTCACGAATTCGCGCGTTGCTTCCTGTATATCTTTACCACCCACAAATTCGCGTGTTGCTTCCTGTGTCTTTAACACCCTTGTAATTTAGCATGTCTCAATAAGAGGGAGGAGAAGGAGACTACGTCACCAATTCGCGCGTTACTTCCTGTGTGTCTTTAACACCCCTGTTATTTAGCATGTGTCAATAAGAGGGAGGAGGAGGAGACTACGTCACCAATTCGCGCGTTGCTTAATGTGTGTCTTTAAAAATCGCGCGTTGCTTCCTCACCAATTCGCGTGTTACTTCCTGTGTGTCTTTAACACCCCTGTAATTTAGCATGTGTCAATAAGAGGGAGGAGAAGGAGACTACGTCACCAATTCGCGCGTTGTTTCCTGTGTGTCTTTACCACCCTTGTGATTTAGCATGTTTTAATAAAAGGAGAGAAGAAGACTACGTCACCAATTCGCGCGTTGGTGCGTTGCTTCCTCTTACCACCCTTGTAATTTAGCACGTGTCAATAAGAGGGAGGAGAAGGAGACTACGTCACCAATTCGCGCGTTACTTCCTGTGTGTCTTTAACACCCCTGTAATTTAGCATGTGTCAAAAAGAGGGAGGAGAAGGAGACTCGTCACCAATTCGCGCGTTACATCCTGTGTGTCTTTAACACCCCTGTAATTTAGCATGTGTCAATAAGAGGGAGGAGAAGGAGACTACGTCACCAATTCGCGCGTTGGCGCGTTGCTTCCTGTTACCACCCTTGTGATTTAGCATGTGTTAATAGGAGAGACTACGTCACCAATTCGCGCGTTACTTCCTGTGTGTCTTTACCACCCTTGTGATTTAGCATGTGTTAATAAGATACTACGTCACCAATTCGCGCGTTGCTTCCTGTGTGTCTTTACCACCCTGATTTAGCATGTGTTGATAAGAGATACTACGTCACCATTAGTAGTACGGTGTGGGTGTGTGCGGTGGGTGTGGGTGTGTGGCCCTGCTAAACTGGGTCCAGATTTACCTGATATATTTGCATTTTATATACATTGTTGAAATTATTGCGGAACTAAACCGGGGTGTGTGTGGGGTGGGGGGGGGGGGGGCGGGGTCGTGGCGGCGGCGGCGGCTTAGTAGTAGTAGTAGTAGGAGGCTTAAGGCGGGTGTGAGTGAGTGAGTCACCACCTAAACCACCACCACCACCTAACCTAACCTAAACCACCACCACCACCTAAACCACCACCTACACAGCTGTCACAACCACTCTCTCCCCATTCTCGTGGCAAAATTAATTTCGGACGGATTACGAATCACAATATGTCATGACCCCCCTGCAGATCTGGACCCCACTTGGAAAACAAGAGGGAGGGGTGGGTGGGTGGTAGGGTGGCTCAAACTAGGAGGAGGAGGAGGGAGGGAGGCTACAGATTAGCAGCAGTGGGGTGGGGTGTTGTGGGTGGGCTCCAGATTATTAGCAGTGGGGTGGGATGGGGTGGGTGGGGTCTTCATGACATCATATAGGGGTAGATTGGCAAAGTGGGGTCCAGATCTGCAGGGGGGTCATGACATATAGGGTAGAATGGCAGAGTGGGGTCCAGATCTACAGGGGGGTCATGACATATGGGGGTAGAATGGCAAAGTGGGGTCCAGATCTAAGACTACACCGGAAACGGAGTGAACTATGACGTACACAGGAAATGAGGTCACATAACCACAGAAAAAGGGGGTGAGGAGGGTGGTGGTCTTCTTCTAAACGACTCTGTTTTTTTCGAGGTATTTTTCAGATTTTAAGCTACTTTTACAAGGGGTAAGCGACTCTGTTTTTTTTCGAGGTGTTTGTGGACTCTGTTTTTTTCGAGGTATTTGTGGACTCTCTTTTAAAACGAATGCAAGTACTCACCCCCACCTGTTTTATTCAACAATGTAACCCTTGAAGAAGAGGATGAGGAGAATAAAGAGGAGGATCATTACATGTCCATGAATAATTACATTAGCAGTTCTGCACCCAATGCTTCATCATCATGCATTACACCACCGCCTCTTCCTCAACGCAATATGACCATGTAAAGAGTGGAGGCGATTCATGTGTAACCACAATTCAAACCCAAACCAAAACATAGTTCAAAATGAAACAAAGCCAAAGCATAGTTTAAATAATATTAAGAGATAGATATAGATTTTTTATTATTATAAATTAAATACACAATTTGTTAATGAATTTTTTTTACCCTTCAATATCAAGACTTGTTATTGTACTTTTTTTCTTTCTTCATAATCCAGGTTTAGACTTTTTTCCTCGTCTTCGTTACATCCCTCACACAAGTCTGCTAACTTATCTATAACTTCAATAATATTTTCCTCAACTGTGGGTGTGATGGTATCAGGATGTGTATGCTTGAACACACCAATGATCATAGGTACTATGCTTAACAAGACATTGGCCACTATACAGAATATTTTTTAAAATTTACTAGAACAACTCAACACTTCATCATCATCATCATCATCGTCATTATTTACCTCTTCTATATTTTTCTTCTGTATTCTCCTGGTCCTCTTCTGTATTTTCCTGGTCCTCTTCTGTCTTCTCCTCCTGTTCGTGGTCGTCGATGACTATGACATTCATCTCTTCTTCATCAGACCAAATTTTACTATCACTTGTTTTGAATGTTAAGCCGATCGCTATTGGTTCACCACCACTGATGCTGACTCTCTCATCATCGTCTTCTGGATCGCTATCGACAGTTGTCCAAGATAAATCATCAGATTTGATAACAGTATTCATTCTGCCTTGTGAACCTTCGGAGACGCATGCCTGTCACGAACCTTAAAACAAATTCATAATGACGTGGTTCTTGGTGGTGAATTTAGATGCTGTTTCCACAGGGCTGGTATGTCAATTCGGTGAAACAGTCTCTCAAATTTGCTATCTGTTCTTTGTCGTATTCTGTTGTGAATTGCACATTATCCAAGACGATATTGCACTCAGTCGCGACTTGGGGTCATGTGCTTAGAACCGAGCACACTCGTGAGGAATCGAATCAGCTCGTCCCCGCATCCGCCGTTTAAATTTGAATGGTGTTTAATGTAATCGTCACTGCCGAGTATTAGAATTGTGTTAAACCTTTTTTCGATGTTACTTAGAAAGTGCTTTGAATGTATTTTTTGCACTAGAAAGACCATTTCCGATTATTGGGATCTTCGAAATCACTTCTTCGAACTTATTAGTCGGATTCGATTTTGGAGATTGGTCAAGACGTTGAGCTTCTTTGGAAATCACGTCAAATTTAGATACAGTGCTCAGAGTCTTTCTTAAAACTTCGTTGACCTTAAATTTATCGGAGTCAGATAACGAAAGTGGACAACCCAACTGTGCCAGTATGTCCAAACCGGTGTTGATTCTAGTATCTAAAAAATTAGAGTGAATCGAAAAAATCGTTCCGGCCATCCAGACCAAGAACAATAGTAACGTTATTGCGAATATAATTGACATCTCGTTCAAACGATACCGTTTGAGTTCGAAGAGGGACTTCTCGCCAAATAGTTTTACGGGGTCGAGGGCAGGGTACGCCTTGGCTTACAACGTTAAATCCGGTACGGTACGATATGGCTTTTCATCTTTCGCAAGGATCTTCGTTGTTGGACAACAACGACCGCCGACAATACATTGATGGCGAGTTCTCAAGCAGCAGCGATGATGACGATGGATCCACATACGCTGAAGTGGATGATGATGATGTTGCGACACGTACCGAGCAATGGAGTAGCGAAGACGAGGCAGAAACGACTCACACCCCTAAAAAGACCCCAAACGTTGTTATCCGAAACGTGGAGATTAAACAATCTCTTGAAAACAACAAATCAAACGAGGGACAAGTTTTGGATAAATTAAAACCGATGGTTGGAGTTTTGTCTGATTTTTTGATCAATAAAATGGAAGATGGAGACAATGCCTTCATCAGTAACTGTAAAAATGATGATATGTCGTTAACGCATCAAGAAAAGGAAAAGGATGAAGAGTCAGCAATCATCGAAGATTCGGAAAAGATGGACGACGACGACAACGACGTTGTTGGAATTGAACAGGTCGGAGTTGAAGAGATGAAAAACGTCGTCGGAGTTGAAAAGATGATCCTCGCTGGACAAGATTACGATTCGGACAGTATCGAAGATGAAGAATTTTTAACGACATTGTTAGAAGCGGAGAGTTTTAACGACGAAGAAGAAAAGACGGCGGAGGAAGAAACATTTTTAGAAGCTGGTGAATTTAGAAGTGATCTCAATTTGGTCGATGAGACGTCGGTACCGATAGATGAACAGTTTCAACAACAACAACAACAATACGACGATGATGATGATTCTTCGGAAGAATCTGAAGATGAAGAGAACACTAACAATGTATTAGGAACCGAAGAGAATGAAAAAGTTTATGTGTCAATGGGTGGTGACGAACTGCTCGCTACCTTGGCTAAAAATTACACAGACTACGATGCAGATTCGATTAACGATGACAACGAACTTACCAATGCCAATGTCAACAAAGTTGATGAACCCATTACATTCCCAACTAGTTCATATAACATGTACATGGAAGAAGAAGACTCTTCAGAGGATGAAAATGGTTTAGAGCAATCTGAAGACGTATCAACTAACGAATGTTCTTTGAAATTAATAGACGAAGTGGAAACGGCAATCACAGACCACGGTAACGGTGAATCGTTAGACATACTGAAGCAATATGCCTACTCTATCCAAGTTAAACTTTTGTTAGAACATACTAAACATCTTCATTGCCAACATCTTGTTAAACTGGCGTTCGGTACAGGTGAGAGCTCTACCTCTGTTGTACAACCACCGATCGCCATTCGCAATCTCGTCAAGAGAGCCATCAGTACTGAATTGACAGTCCGTAAGTTCACAGAATGTGCTAGTGTAACGGACGTGAGCAGCGCGAAGTTAATCGCCGAGGATATTGAGAATCTCGAAAAGAGATACCGCCACCAAATTCTATGTAACCCCATTCTGAATTCGATAGATCCCAATTTTTCGTTATGTCCTAAAGAGGAAGACGAAGAAACAGTAACAACTAAAGAAAATCTTGTCCAATTTCCATTTTCAGATAAACTTCTAAAGCATGTGCAGTCGCTTTCACCTATGGCGTCGGCTAGCAGAGTTGATAGAGTAACTCCACTGTGATCAGACAATTGAACTTCATGGGATTGCTTCTCGTTGTCGTACACCAAACCAGTACACCGGGTGAAGACGTGTAGATTTCCCAGCAAGCATTGGGTTAGCTGAGGAGGTTGATCATCAACCCGATCCAAAAATTTGCTGATGTGAAGCGGAAGCGTGTGGAAAACGTCAACCTTCTCTCCTTCTATCATACCATTGTTGTTGAATACTTCCGTAATGATGGTATCTACTCTCGACATATTGAAAAACATGGGCCAGTGACTTTGAAACAATTTCAGTAAGGAAGCGCGTTCATCATCAGATAACTTAGCGTTAGCGTCTTCTTCGCTTTCATCTTCGCTACTGTCCAATTCATCTTCGCTAGTGTCCAATTCATCTTCGTTATCGTCAACATCATTTTCTTTGTCAACACTTTCTTCATTTTGTTCTTCAGATGTTTTAACAGTAACCTCATTGGTTGTCGTTTCTGAAGAAGCTGCTGCTGTTGAAGATGACGCCGCCGCTGCTGCTGCTGCTGCTGCTACTTGCTCTACTTTCTTATGATAACTTTTAAAATATGCCAATTCTAATACTTTTTCGCATTTACTGCATAAGTTAGATTTCTTATACTTGTTTCTTTTATTGTCTTGATCTAACGTCTCGCAATGTGTGTACAACAAATTTTTTGCCAGTTGTAAATTAACATTTTTAGTCTTGGAACCTTCGCCATGCTGATGACTTGTAAGATTGGCGTCGTCGGTCATGTTGGCTTTGAGATGTTTGGGCGGGTGAGACATCTTATTCTGTTGTACTTCTAAATGATAAGAAACATAAACAGTTGTTGATTGATAACGTCGAACTCGTCACCGATAATTATCTTTACTCCTTTAATAAATTTATGATCGTTGAAGGTGTAGGTATTCACAAAGTTGAGTAAACAACACGTCTTGGAAGTTCATGTTTCTTGAGTCTCGGACCAACATAAACGTTGACCTGAAGCGTGAGGAATGAATCTTGAGTGTTGGTAACGACCGACTTGCTCGAGAGTGCGCTCGTCACAGACAGAGGTCCAACGCTTTGCGTCTGCAATGTTAACTGGAAGATCGCATCCGTACGTCGTAGTAGCGGTTGTAGCTTGAGTGGCGGGACCACAGCGTGTGCAAGCATCTTGTCTAATAGCATCCGCAGCCTGACGACACCTGCCTACTCGCAGTTTGAAAGGAGTGTCCAACACTTCTTTACATGGATCTATTGTTTTGAAGAAACCACCCCATGTATCTTCCTGTTCTATCTTTAGAATAACACTAGCTTGTGTGATGTTGGATCTTATAGCAGAGATAAGGTTTCTGTAGTCGTCGACGACACATTTTGCAGTCTGTATTTCTTTAACACAAGTATTGCGAAATAGCGTGTAATTTATATTTCGAAGAATGGAATAGCAATCTTCCATAACTGTGTTAACTCAGAAATGGAGTGTCGTGAACAACCGTAATTGATTTGTTGTCATCTTGATGTTGCTCGTACGCTGCCTTACGCTGTATGGTGGTCAGTCCTGGCGTGCACGCTTCGAATACACCACTGACGTCATCTACAGCAAAAAAGTGTTTGCTCATAGGTGACAACTCGAACACAAAGTTGACTCCTCTCGCGTTCGATTGTTTCACATCTTCAAAATTGGGCAGTTTACCGGTTGTGTTAGTCAGTATATCCATATTCTTTTGATGCATTAAAATTCTTTCCATGTAAAATGAATTGAAATATTCAAAAGTAGGAACGCGACCATCCCATCGCCATGTCCTGATTATACCGATTTGTACATTGGTTCTCAATTTTAAGCGTTTTTGTTTCCACTTGACAAAGAAGTTAAGAATATACGGCATGATGATTCTTCGGATGTCAACGCTACTCGCCAGTCCGTCTACTAGTATGTTCATTTCTTCTGCATCCGTGTTAATGAGATCTAAAGTCATCAAAGACGGTTCGACCATGATTCGAGCGAGTAATTGATGATGAATAATTTCTGTGAAAACAAAGCTGTCATTTTTTAAGGACTTGGATCCGTATTGTATCGATAGAAAGTCTTCCAAGTTACCTAACGCCTCCTCTTCCTCATTTGGATAGAGAACAATACAATTCATGATCAACTGACGACAGAGCATATAAGCCAAGTTGAGAATACCCTGCAAGTTGTTGAGAACTCGGTACAAGACAGCTAGATATTGTACCGTCTCATGCACATACATCTGGGAGAAAGTAGCTGCACTCATACTATCAGGTGAAAGTTCGAATAAAAAATTTTCAACAGTTTCTGTCCCCGAGAATATTTTGGACAGGGTTTCTAGATTGTTGACTTTGCTATTGTCTCTGTACACGGGGTGTTCTTGTAACACACACAATTCAAAGAGGAAGTCAAAAATTCTTCGAGCGGCGCTGCACACACAGGTGTCGTAGTCGGGAAGAATCAAATCGGTGTAATGTTCGAACATTGACTTATCTATCCTAAATCGACGTCTTTTTCACGACTAGCCAATCCGCAACACTTGAAACGACATTGCAATAAAATCGCCAGTGTAGCAGCGATAATATTACCAGCGCTCGCTCCAACAAAACTTATTTTTCGATGACGGATCATACAGTTGTGTATGCTATCACACAACGTGTCAAACGTCAGAGGACCCAACCATCTACAGTCTAGTAATCTGGCTCCTCCGTAACCAAATTCGACGTGTATAGGTTCACTCTTGTTGCGTAGACTGTTATGATAAATGGATAGGCACATACTGTAAAACGCAGCATCGCGAAGTGTATAATGATCAATCATTTTCTCTATTAAGTGAGGATCTGTACTTTGCCGAAGCGTCCGCTAGTCGAACCCCACCAAGACTCTCTGTTTAAAAATAACTGCTTCAGACATTTCCGATCTGACAAAATAATAAAGGTCCTTCAAGTGTTTCAGGTGGAGGTGTTGTTGCGTCAAATGGCTTACCTCCCTATCTTTGTTTAATAGAATGTGACTAGAGCATTGTAAAAAGTGTTACGTCTAATCAAATAATTAAGTATTCCTATTAATCTGATTAATTTTATCTCTACCGCTTCTTTTTCATTTTAGTTGCAAAACCTATTAAACAAATCTTGACGCGGGAATTGTTTCTTAGGAGGTTTCAATTTCCAGAACAAACGGTGACAAACAATTAGATCATAATTGTCCATGTAAAAGATGTCCGTATTGACCACCACATAGATTAATTGAACCTCTTCGTTCTTCATTTCTCACGACTAGGAGACGTTCACGATTCGCTCTCCTTTGCAAGTCAGGGATGAAATTGGTTTACCTGATGCTAACCATGAATCCGAAACATTTTCGAGACTGAATTCTATAGCGTCTAGAGGATGTGTGTTAAACCACTTCCCAACGTCTCGGTAGAGGATCTCGTTAGGGTTTTAACGACTTCAGAGGCACTATCGCTTCGCGCTCCGACGGGATATACCCCGTCTTGACGATCGGTGCAGATACAATTCAGCGCAAGAGTGAGTGTCTCGTCGGGTAGATTGACGAGTGACTTACCATAAGCAGCCACACTCTGTACGGAATCATGAACCGCTTCAGCTTCGCCAACTCCACCACTGACAACATAGTGTTCGCTGGAATCGGGCACACGTCTCTCTATGTTCACTGGAGACGAGGCGATGGGGCCTGTACCGGGTCCGGGTAACAGGAGTCTCTTCTTCTTGATGGACAAAACAGCTTGTGTTGGATCAGATGAATAACTTTCTGGATTAGGTAGTTTTAAATTAGCCTTGTGATTTGGACACGGACACAGATGAAGTTCGGTATTCTGTTCCCTAAACGCTCTTTCATTCTCCACAGAGTTACCGTAGCCGTACAGATTGATGCGCGATGCAAGAGGAGCCTCGCTACATTCTGGTGTGTATTTCAAAGGTAAGAACGTCGCCCTGTCGGACTCGTTCATTCCTCTAGCTTTGTTAATAACATGTCCGGTGGGTAAAACCAGCGCTGTGCCGGTGCTGTCCTGTGGAAGCGTCACTAAGGAGGGAGGAACTGACAGGCTATTGTTCAGCTGTTGTAGATCCCAAGTTGATTTGGCATGAAGAGGCGAATATAATTTAGCGAATTTTGACACGATCACAGACGTAATGATATAACTGTCATTGGCTAGTTTCTCTTTCAACTGTTGGTTAAGTCCCTGCTCAAACACCGCTGTAGGTCGCTTCGCGACGACGACGGCGGTGGGCTTTGTTTGATTAACGGTGGGGTTTGTTGGATTGGTTTGGATCGAGTCTGGTCGGACGTAATCTTTCCTGAACTGACGGACGTGAACGGGCAGCACACCGACGGCATATTGTACATCCGAGTCGTGGAGACTCTTGGCCAGGCGAACATGAGATTCGTTATTAGCCTTGCGATAAATGTCATAAGTTAGATAAATAGATAAGGTTGCTATTGTAAAAATTTGAATCGTTAAAACTATAACGACGAGTATCAAAGCTACGTCCTCAATCATCTTCTCTTTTAGATCCAACAGCAACAGCAGCAGCCACCAACGCTATGGATCACGTGCATGAAGATTTTAAGAATCTCAATGTCTACAAACCGCTCGACCCTTCGTTCGCTAAGTCATATCAGTCCACAGTCAAGCGCGATCCAACTCCATACGTCAACATTTTGACTTCATATGATTCAGATGATTGTGCTATTGTAATGATGAAAAGTAAATACTGCAAAGAAATACTTTCTCCGACTATCGACGTTCAGCTCAACGGAGAGATATGGAATTTCATCATGTCGGATTAGTGTATAGTGATACACTCTAGACCAGGTTGGAACACGGAATGTAGTTTGTTAGCGAATTCCCACTTGCGATGTTTGACGACGGATGTGTTACTTAAAAAACAGTGAATGGAGAGGTTGATGTTCTCTTCTCCGAAGACGGAACTTGAGGCTATCATTTTGGCACAGGTGTGCAGACATACACCTTGAGAGGCAATGAACAAGTCGAATCGTTTCGAAATACTTTTCGATGAACATCGCGTTGAAGAAGCTTCCCTCAGGGTGCATAGTTCGCGATTGCACTCACCCTTCCGCAACATAAGCTCGTTGTCAACTATACATATCTTTCTCGCTTTTGGTTTTTCATTGGATATATTGACTGGAGAAAACAACATTTTTTGAGAGGTCGTGTTCGTGACGTTCATCTGGCGGGATGCTTCCAGTAAGGCACGTAAAGCTTTGTCAGTCATGTGCTTAGAACCGAGCACACTCGTGAGGAATCGAATCAGCTCGTCCCGCATCCGCCGTTTAAATTTGAATGGTGTTTAAAGTAATCGTCACTGCCGAGTATTAGAATTGTGTTAAACCTTTTTTCGATGTTACTTAGAAAGTGCTTTGAATGTATTTTTTTTGCACTAGAAAGACCATTTCCGATTATTGGGATCTTCGAAATCACTTCTTCGAACTTATTAGTCGGATTCGATTTTGGAGATTGGTCAAGACGTTGAGCTTGTTTGGAAATCACGTCAAATTTAGATACAGTGCTCAGGGTCTTTCTTAAAACTTCGTTGACCTTAAATTTATCGGAGTCAGATAACGAAAGCGGACAACCCAACTGTGCCAGTATGTCCAAACCGGTGTTGATTCTGGTATCTAAAAAATTAGAGTGAATCGAAAAAATCGTTCCGGCCATCCAGACCAAGAACAATAGTAACGTTATTGCGAATATAATTGACATCTCGTTCAAACGACACCGTTTGAGTTCGAAGAGGGACTTCTCGCCAAATAGTTTTACGGGGTCGAGGGCAGGGTACGCCTTGGCTTACAACGTTAAATCCGGTAATTAACTTGAACCAAAAAGACGCCTTCGCCTTGACTGTCTGCTACACTCATAAGCTCATGGATGGCTGGAAAAATGTATGTTGCATCACTGTTGTCACTACGTGTTGAAAACATGGAAACATACACTTTAAAGTTTGCAGTGTTTTTAAAACGAATTTTAAAATTAATTATATTGGCACCAGTAGATATTTTGTCGATCCAAATATACAAAAAGACATTAGGCACTATATCATTTTCTGAAAAAGTATTATCAATTAATTGGATCGGGAAGGCTCCGTGCTGTTGAGGTATGTTTGTGTTAACATAGGTAGTTTGCGTATTATCATCGAAATAAAAATTTAATAGACTTAACCGGTTTTGTTTGTGAAGTCGTTTGTTCTGCAAAGAGGATTCTTGAAGAAGAAGTGTGTTCATATTACTCTCACTGAGCAATTGATGATCATCGATTAATTGTTTAACATCGACTGTTAAATCAAATATAATATCTTCGTTGACATTCGACACGATACGTGCCAGTTGATTCCTCACAGTTTCGGTTAAGTTGACTTTAATGACTTCACTAATCTTAGTTTTTAAAGATTCTGAATTGAACACTTGATCTGAGAAAGCCAACATAGATTTATTCAAAAACAAGTTATAAAACGTATCAAGATTTTTACTAACAATGTATCTTTTCAAATAATCGTATAACAAGTACAAAGTCAATGGTTGATTCGGAATTTCTTTCTGAAGTGTAACCAACCTCTTGTCAACTAAGGCTTCAATTCTTTGCTTCACGGTGTCAGAGAGAGTAGCCATCGCTGCCTGCGGTGCTGCTGCTAAAGCAATCCGTCGTCTATTTCACTAACGTCTGCGTCCTGTTCTGCAATTAAGGGTTCGCGATGTAACAAACGATTCTGATACACAGCCACTAACGTAACGCTTATGGCTACGAAGACCATTAACAATATCAAAATCGACGAATCGTTCATCGTTATTATAATTATTCTTTTAACTAGATTGAAAAATTATTACACCGTCCTTCTGTATCTTGACAGAAGAACTGGCAAGTAATCACACGTCTGTTAAATAGCTAATTATGTTTAACACACCTAAGTCTCAGCGCTCACGACTCGGTCCGCATTCCTTACGTCATAATATCCATAACAAGGCATACGCTGATACACCCAATGATCGCCTCTACTCCATGGGAGAATGCTACTACACATTGCTGAATTGCACAGACATGCGTAAGTTTTTTAACTTTTTTTTTTTTTGTTATTGATATGATTTTTTTTTTATTTAGCTTGTTGATTTTTTTAAAGATTTTAATTTTCTTAACCTTTTTTTTTCTTTCATTTCAGTCGATGCAGGTTCCAAAGAAGGTCTTAAAACATCCATGAAATCAGCACTGAATATAGAATGGCAAAAATGCAAGTCCGCAACTGTCAACCAAGGTGATAGTATCATGAACTTCTGTCATACTGTGAATAACTTACTTAAAAGTTTTGATTTGCAAAATTGTGATTTTCGAAATCTGATCCTGAATACGTTCATACGCGAAGATTTCATCCCAGTTCACCGGTTTAATCAGACGATTTGTGAGATGACCTTTGAAACTTTGAAGTCTATTAATATCGATTTACAATTTTGTCAACTGCACGACATCCCAGACAACGTAAAGAACAAACGCCAAATGGCAGACATCGAAAGATCGAACACCTGCAGCAAATGTCAAATGTCATTGAGTGTTATCCGCGCCAAGGAGTGGCTGACCCGAAACATGGACGTCCCCAATCCTAAATTACGATCGCTCTTCATCCAACATTGTCGCGGTTTAGATTCGCGACAAGTTATTTTTTTATATTATTTGCTATAGGGAAGCTGCTGACGCGTTTTCCTAGTTCGTCACGTGACCTAGGCGCGGGGCGGGTCACGATGACTCAGCCTGTTCGTTGCCTAGGCGACGAGCGTAGTGATGCCAAGGCGTGCATTTTCGTTGCGGGTCGCCCGCTGTGTTTTACCTGCGCTTACGCACTTTCAGGAGTCGCCACTCCACTCTGAAGGTGCGTAGTAGTGTGTGCATTACTGCAGCTAGTTACGCCTCTGTTGATGAGGAAGTCTTGTATTGTCTTTGTGCTTCCCGCCATGGGGGCTGTTGCCGCCCGTGGCCTGTGTTGCTAGCCCGCGATTGTTGCTTTCCTCTACGTGTCTGTACGTAGCTTGCTCCGCTGTTTATATTGCGGTGCCATGCACTTGCAAGTTATAGCTGCGCGTCAGGAAAGTGTAACGATATCTGCCTATGGCAGTATTGCTCAGAGTGCTGTCAGCACCTCTGTTGTATTTTTACGCGCCAGCAGCGTTTTGCATCTCGGCCGGGCGAGTTGGGGACCGTCAGGTCACTCGCCGCGGCTCGGGACTTTTTTTCTCCCCCTGACCGCCGTCTGGTGAGGTCACGGGGCGACGTTCCTCGACGCTCGCCTCCTCTTGGCACCACGCGGTTTTCCTCCTGCTGGAGTGTGGGGATCCTGGGCTTCGCCACTTCGGGATACAGCCCACACCGGGTCTCAGTTTGGGTGTGTCGAGTCCGCGGCGGCCTCTTTCTGAAAGCCGCATCTACCGCCGACATCACGCGCCTGATGAGAGGACCCACGGCAGGAAGGACAAGCTGCAGCCACCTCGAGCAAGGCTGTGCAACGAGCCTCTACTCTTCTCCCTCCGCACCAAGTTAAGTAGCTAGTTGTTAGTGTAGCCAGGGCAGGTTAGTCTTGTGCGAGCACGAGTAACGCTAGGCTCAGCTGATTGTGTATGTGAGATTTGTCTGTGTTTTCTTTGTGTGTAATAAAGTTAGTGCATAGTTGTACACGAGCTTTATTAGTAAACCTTTTGCCTGTGCGTATGTGCCTTCCAGCCCCATAAGGAGAGTAAATAAGAACCCCACGGGAGATTTGAGCAGGTAAGTCGTGTTAGTACCCCTAGTCAGGGTGTGTACACCGTTGTCTCCTGGCGAGCCGTGGGAATCAACCCTTGTCGGCTAGCTACCGCCTTGTGAACACACACCTGTTATTAATCCATTATTTTACCCCGTGACAATTGGCGCCCGAAACAGAGACTCCTTCTGGCTGGTAAGTGTGTGCACTTGGCTAGGTGTGTCTGTGTTTAAGGTCACAGCTTAGTATAACTGTGTTAGTGAGACTTATTAGCTAGCAGAGTGTTAGTTTTTACCTCTGACTAGTTTTGTGTGTTGTCCTTAGGTATAGGTTCTGTTTTAGTGCCAGCTTTTGTTCTGTTCCTATTGCCCCGAGTGCCAGTGAGCATAGGGTTTGATATTAGGACAGATTATCTTCTCCCACTGCTACCGTGACTTTATCCGCAGGTATCGCGCTCCCTGAAGACAGCAGGTACCCTGTGCTTCGCCGGCAGAGTGTGGGCATAAGTCCTGTGTCTGCGAGTCGCGCCTGACGGAGGCTCGGTGGGGTTTGCTGTGCCGTTCCAGTAGCCGTGCCTGGGCTCCACTTTCTTGTCTCCTCGTCGCCGTTCCTTGTGTGGGACGACCACGTGGCTCTTGTGGTCGGCGACGTGAGAAGGGACCAGCTCGACGAGACGCCATCTGCATTTTTACCGGGTGTGTGCGTTCTCTTTTTGTTGAGATTTGTGCATAAGCTAGTTTAGCCAGATTAGTTCACCTCTGCCTGCACCTAGCTACTCAGGTTTGTGTAGGGTTCTAGAAGGCTCTAGTTTTGCCAGTTAGTCACCCCTAGCCTGGGTTTTAGTTAGCTCAGGACTGTGCAGGGTGCAGCGGTCTAGTTAGGGCCAGTTTCTCTCTCCAGCCTGTGTAGTGAGTTCAGGTTATTTAGGGGGAGTGTGTTCTAGATAATTCTAGATTTTTGGGCTGTTCAGTCACCTTATTCTGCCAGAGTTAGTGCAGGGCAAGCCAGGCAGGATGTTTGTTACTCGTGAGCCTTCTACCGAGTATTGGTTTCAGCTGGGTGAGCGCCTTGAGCTGACGGGGCAAGACCTCGTCGCGTGGGTTCGCGAGGAGCTGCTGCGGGAGGCCTACTTCGAGGAGTTGGAGAGGAAAGACCGCGAGGCTGAGCTCTCCCACGAGCGAGAGATGCAAGAGGCTCAGCGCGCCCACGAGAGGGCCATGAAGGAGTCTGGAAGGCTCCAACGCCTCGCCCTCGCACGTCTCGCCTGCCCCTGGTTCGACACCAGCGACCTGGACACGCAGGTAACCGAGCCCCAGCCCTCCCCTGAGGTTGTCAGCACTGTGCCGTGTGACCCTGCTCGGCAGGCAGTAGCTGGGGAGGACCACGACCAAGGAGAGTGCCTGCAGGAGGAGGCTTTGCCTCTCTCCCCGGCGATCCTGACGGTGCAGGAATGCACGGTGGTCCCGGTAGACGACGCAGACGCGCAGCCGCCTTGCGTCTCGAGTACGGTTGCTGGTGCCAGAGCAGAGGAAGAGGGGAATCTCGAGCCCTCTGCGCTGCTGACGGTGTCACAGGAGGAAGCGCTGGAGCTGAAGGTTAGTGACGCGGGGCAGCTGGTCACCGCCTCTCCCTCGCCCGTTTCGGTTCCTACTGCCTCGCGCAAGAAGCCTCCTGACATAGACGTCAAGGCCTCGCTAGGTTGCGCCTCAGCACCTCCTGACGCGGGGCAGCTGCCTCCTGATTCTCCCTCGCTCGCCTCGGAATCCACGGCCACGCGCAAGAAGCCTCCTGACATCAATGTCAAGGCTTCGCTGGGTTGCGCCGCAGCACCTCCCGGAAAACAAGGCCACCGCACAGCCAAGCTGTCTCGCCTTCGCCGTGGTCTAGGTAAGAGTGACTGTTCAGTGTTGTGTGAGGGTTCCGGGCGACGCCGCCGCAGAAGGAGGCGTGTCACCCGAGGGCTTAGAGGTCGCGCCCTTGCCAGGCGCCCTTGGAAAGCCCGCCCTCCGAGTTCCTTCTGGCGTGCAGCCAGACCTGCAAGTGTAGGTAGGCCGTCGTGTGTAGGTCGTCGCCGTGATTCTGTGAAACAAGTAGACACACTTCACTACACAGTGCCACACCACACTAAATATGGACATGTGTCCCTAGTCTTGTCTCGGGCCTCTCTGCAGCTTCAGGAGTTTTCTCCATGCTTGTAGTAAAAGGCTGGAGTTTTTACACTCATCAAGCTGAAGGGAGCCACCCGATGACGTACACCTTGTGCTTGTGTAACTAGGTTTAGCTAGGGGTTAGTTCAAATTGTATATGTACGCTACGAGTAGCGCCCATGATAAAATTTCATTTGCATGGGCGAATGTCGCGGTTTAGATTCGCGACAAGTTATTTTTTTATATTATTTGCTATAGGGAAGCTGCTGACGCGTTTTCCTAGTTCGTCACGTGACCTAGGCGCGGGGCGGGTCACGATGACTCAGCCTGTTCGTTGCCTAGGCGACGAGCGTAGTGATGCCAAGGCGTGCATTTTCGTTGCGGGTCGCCCGCTGTGTTTTACCTGCGCTTACGCACTTTCAGGAGTCGCCACTCCACTCTGCAGGTGCGTAGTAGTGTGTGCATTACTGCAGCTAGTTACGCCTCTGTTGATGAGGAAGTCTTGTATTGTCTTTGTGCTTCCCGCCATGGGGGCTGTTGCCGCCCGTGGCCTGTGTTGCTAGCCCGCGATTGTTGCTTTCCTCTACGTGTCTGTACGTAGCTTGCTCCGCTGTTTATATTGCGGTGCCATGCACTTGCAAGTTATAGCTGCGCGTCAGGAAAGTGTAACGATATCTGCCTATGGCAGTATTGCTCAGAGTGCTGTCAGCACCTCTGTTGTATTTTTCCGCGCCAGCAGCGTTTTGCATCTCGGCCGGGCGAGTTGGGGACCGTCAGGTCACTCGCCGCGGCTCGGGACTTTTTTTCTCCCCCTGACCGCCGTCTGGTGAGGTCACGGGGCGACGTTCCTCGACTCTCGCCTCCTCTTGGCACCACGCGGTTTTCCTCCTGCTGGAGTGTGGGGATCCTGGGCTTCGCCACTTCGGGATACAGCCCACACCGGGTCTCAGTTTGGGTGTGTCGAGCCCGCGGCGGCCTCTTTCTGAAAGCCGCATCTACCGCCGACATCACGCGCCTGATGAGAGGACCCACGGCAGGAAGGACAAGCTGCAGCCACCTCGAGCAAGGCTGTGCAACGAGCCTCTACTCTTCTCCCTCCGCACCAAGTTAAGTAGCTAGTTGTTAGTGTAGCCAGGGCAGGTTAGTCTTGTGCGAGCACGAGTAACGCTAGGCTCAGCTGATTGTGTATGTGAGATTTGTCTGTGTTTTCTTTGTGTGTAATAAAGTTAGTGCATAGTTGTACACGAGCTTTATTAGTAAACCTTTTGCCTGTGCGTATGTGCCTTCCAGCCCCATAAGGAGAGTAAATAAGAACCCCACGGGAGATTTGAGCAGGTAAGTCGTGTTAGTACCCCTAGTCAGGGTGTGTACACCGTTGTCTCCTGGCGTGCCGCGGGAATCAACCCTTGTCGGCTAGCTACCGCCTTGTGAACACACACCTGTTATTAATCCATTATTTTACCCCGTGACAAACATGCCTTTACTGAAAATTGGAACCTAAATCAAGAGACTATCCATGCGGCTATGCAGAAAGGAGTCAATGTTGTCATTCAAGAAGTTTTTTGTTCCATCATCAATTTCATGAAATACATGTCCATGATAAGCGAGTCTTCCTCCATGCTCCTGAAAAAGCCATGTCAGACAGTAAGAGGGAAAAACCAACAACAACAATTATTCTCCAAAGTGTTACATGAAGCGTTGTTACACTCGTACAATCTGGACATGCCCGTCAATGATTCAAAAAGTACGATTCCGTGATAACAATCTTCATGTAGTTCTAAATACTACAAAGACAATAGAAGTAACATAAACCAGTAAACAAATAACAATTAAAAATGCCAAGATAGAATAAACGCTGACTCCAGCCTTTAATTCTTCTTTGACATAGACAGTCCTGTTGATGGTAATAACATTCAGTTCAGATTCAATCCTTTCGGATGAAATAGGTACAATGTTAACATACATATGCCAGTTAAAAAAGAAATTAATAACAGTAGAATGATTGTAGACATTAACACAGATGAGATTGGTGATGCGGTCACGACTCAACACACGTGAAACTTGTTGAAGTGTGTTGTAATTGTGTGTGTCATACAAAGGATAAAACATTAAAGATGAATTCATGAATTTCATGTGACGTTCAGCGTTTGTAATGTACCAGTTAGAATACATCGGTGGAGCGGTCAGATTTTTAATACATCTCCTGTCAAAATTGTCAAATTCTTGAACATCGTACACGATTTTGGAATCGGCTCTTATATTTGCAGAATAATAAAAAAAAATGAAGCGTTTGTATTCAGGTCTAAAAATTGATTTTTGAAATCTTCCGATAAATGGTTCAATTCAATTCTCAAACTAAATTCATGTTCCAATAAGAGACTAAATACTCCTTTGACACAACGACAATCCTTTTCAACTTCTTTATCAACGGTGAACCATGCGAGTGTATAATCACGAACATTGTCCTCATTGGTAAGTCGAACTGTAATAGTCATTGTATTTCTGGAGCCTTTCCAAAATAAGTCATCGGGTTCGGTTAAAATGATTGTGACGAAGAGAGAGCGACCTAAGATTAGCTGTATGGTGGTATTTGGCATTTATTTAGAGTGCTGAAGCTATCTCCAGAGGGCTTTTCAGAATTAAAGACACTGGCGAGATTTGGCAACTTCCGATCACATGCACAGCAACAACAGGGGTATTTCCATTACCAAGCGAGAGAGAAAAAGAAAGCGAACCATGAATAACCCTATAGCGATATTTGGCAGCTAAAAAGAACTCTGAAGCTCTATCTCCGGATGGCTTTTCAGAATTAAAGACATCGGTGAGAATTGGCAACCATAAGGGATTTCCATCGAACCTTCTAGAAGAAGTGAACGAGCTAGAGGTATGAATAATTGTATGGCGACATTCGGCAGTCGTTTTTAACTCTGAAGCTACCTCCGGAGGGCTTTTCAGAATCAAAGTGACCGGTGCAATTCGGCACGAAACTTCTCGAATCCACGTCACATCCGTCACGAACCTCATTATCGAGAGAATAGCGACACGGCGACGTTCGGCAACTCTGAAGTTATCTCCGGAGGGCTTTTCAGAATTAAAGTGCAGATCAATTGTAAATTATGCATTACATGTAGCGTGTCCACACTGAGATCTTTCAAATCAACTGCAAGAACTAAAAGTTAACTCGAACTACAACTACAAGTCACGGACACACTGACATTTAATTTACTTAATTGGAGTGTTAACGAATCGGAAGCTTCGAAAGACAAAGACACACATTCACCTCACTTAAGGTTAGACAACATTCAGTACGAACAAAATTCAGAATTGGAAGCTTCGCAAGACAAAGACACACATTCACCTCACTTAAGGTTAGACAACATTCAGTACGAACTAAATTCAGAATTGGAAGCTTCGCAAGACAAAGACACACATTCACCTCAATCAAGGTTAGACCACATTTAGTAAGAATTAAATTCAGAATCGGAAGCATCGGAAGATAAAAACACACATTCACCTCACACAAGGTTAGATTACATTTAGTACGAACTAAATTCAGAATTGGAAGCTTCGCAAGACAAAGACACATATTCACCTCAATCAAGGTTAGACCACATTTAGTACGAACTAAATAAGATGCATCCAATTCTTAACTTGAGTGTTGACAGAATCGGAAGCTCCGGAAGACTAAAACACACATTCACCTCGGTTAAGGTTAGATGACATTTAAATGTCGTCTAAACTCTATTAAGGTGAATGTGTGTTTTTCTCTTGAGATGCATCCAATTCTTAACTTCAGTGTTAACAGAATCGGAAGCTCCGGAAGACTAAAACACATTCACCTCGGTTAAGGTTAGATGACATTGAAATGTCGTCTAAACTCTATTAAGGTGAATGTGTGTTTTTCTCTTGAGATGCATCCAATTCTTAACTTGAGTGTTAACAGAATCGGAAGCTCCGGAAGACTAAAACACATTTACCTCGGTTAAGGTTAGATGACATTGAAATGTCGAGGTCATCTAAACTCTTTCGAGGTGAATGTGTGTTCTTGTCTTTCGGATCGTCCGATTCTGATAGTACACAATACTGTTTTTGTCTTTCATAGCGTCCGATTCTGATAGTATATATATATATATATATATATATATATATATATATATATATATATATATATATATATATATATATATATATATATATATATATATATATATATATATATATAAAGTAAATGTGTGTTTGAGAACGTCCGATTCCTAAAATTAAGAGATGTGGGGGTTGGAGGGTCAGCGGGGGTGTACAGGCTATGGGGGGTTTTTGACGACGACCTCCCCAGCGTTACCAGCGACGGTTCTAAGTCACCTTAGTAGCGCATCTAGCGTGTAGCGAAGTGCTTTAAGCAATATTGGATGACGAGCGCGATCGATTTTCCCTCCCGAATGGTCCAAATCGTCGACCGTCGTGACCGAAACCCATCCGTAAAAATAGTTCAGTCACCCCTACGCTCGGCCTTTCTTCGATAGTGTTATTCTAGACGTCGGAGATAGTTTCACTTCTTTGGAAGGATTCAACAAGTGTTTGAAATGGGTAGGGAACAACTCTACAAAGAGAAGAAGAAAAACGAACTGACGAAATGAATAAAAAATGAAAAAACGACGATGATGAAGAAAACGAGAGGAAGTTAAGGGAAGTGCAGAAGATAGACAAACCCAAGATCATGATCAATGCCTGTATATTGGACAAGGCGTTAAGTAGTGATTCTTTGAAGAAGCTATTGATAGACTTGTTTTCATCCCCATACTTTGATAAAGATGTGTTAGTGCTTCATTGGTCCATGGATTTAATAAGGAACTCAGTGTTAGTAGATTGTCTGAGAAAATGCGACATATTATGTTGGTGGAACCATCAGATTGCCTCTAACGAGAGACTGAACAAGCAAAACCTACAAAGTCCCCGCTACGCTTTATTACTGCAACCCATGTGTCCTCTGACTGGTAGCTCGTATTTACAATGTGGCGGAAAACCATCTGGAGCCAATTACCTTGACCTGCTTAATCGTAGTCAAGGAGGATTGTACATCATGTCCAACATCAAAGGAATCCCAATCGATCCACTACTTGTCCTGGATGTTGTTGGTAGTAGACATATTCGTCAATATTTATCTTTGAGGAAAAAGGAAGGTCTTTGAATCCATCTAAAGCACTCACGACAGTATTTAAAAAAACAGGAGGTGTTTTTTCAACGATCTTCATGTACCTGTTGACATGATCTACTTTGACATCAACATCTAGCCTTATTAAAAACAAAAGAAACAATATCATCAAACCAAAGAGAAACACCAGACTCAAAGCTCGTCGTTCAGAAAGAACATGTGTCTCTTTAAAATCACCGTAGGTGAAGGGTGTTGTTCCGTCCCGTGTCCTGTCCATTTGATCTCAAAGAGATATTTGATCAAAGATAACGTCGGATCTTCAATACGTACATCCCATCCATCCCGTCGCAGATACTGTATTCTTCCGCCACTGCAACAACTGACTCATCTTGGCTGAACTTTTCATCGCAGTTCAGCATCATCAAACATAACAACAAACAATAAATAATCTAAACATGAAATGAATTAAATAATTTAACCTATCTCACTATAAAACTGTATGTCGTCTAAATTATATCGAGATGAATGTAAAGCAATTGCTCTTCTAATATATTATGTACAACTTCTGAATGTCGTTCATACTCTATTGAGGTGAATGTGTGTTTTTTTCATTCCGAGCGTCCGATTCTGTCTATTCGTATTATGTACAACTTCTGAATGTCGTTCATACTCTATTGAGGTGAGCGTCCGATTCTGTGTATTCGTAATACACAGTTCGAACTAAAATCGGAAGCTTTAGAAGCGACACATTCACATCAATCAAGGTTAGACTACATTTAGTTTGAACTAAATTCAGAATCGGAAGCTTCAAAGACAAAGACACATTCACCTCAATAGAGTTTAGACTACATTCAGTTCGAACTAAATTCAGAATTGGAAGCATCGGAAGACAAAAACACACATTCACCTCACATAAGGTTAGATTATATTCAGTACGAGCTAAATTCAGAATTGGAAGCTATAACTGTTCAGTAAAAAGATTCTGAACATTGCAAGATTTCAGAATTGGAAGATTTCAGAATTGGAAGCAACACACATTCACCTCAATCAAGGTTAGATTACATTTAGTCCGAACTATATTCAGATTCAGAAAGTCTAACTGTCAAAAGTTATGAAAGACACACATTCACCTCACATAAAGTTAGATTACATTCAGTACGAACTAAATTCAGAATTGGAAGCTATAACTGTTCAGTAAAAAGATTCTGAACATTGGAAGATTTCAGAATTGCAAGCAACACACATTCACCTCGATCAAGGTTAGACTACATTTAGTTCGAACTATATTCAGATTCAGAAAGTCTAACTGTTAAAGTTATGAAAGAGCAATTGCTCTTCTGATATATTATGTACAACTTTTGAATGTCGTTCATACTCTATTGAGGTGAATGTGTGTTTTTTTCTTCCCGAGCGTCTGATTCTGTCTAGTCGTAATACACAGTTCGAACTAAATTCAGAATCTAAACCATCGGAAGACAAAAACACACATTCACCTCACATAAGGTTAGACTACATTCAGTACGAACTAAATTCAGAATTGGAAGCTTCGCAAGACAAAAACACACATTCACCTCACATAAGGTTAAACTACATTCAGTACGAACTAAATTCAGAATTGGAAGCTATAACTGTTCAGTAAAAAGATTCTGAACATTGGAAGATTTCTGAATTGCAAGCAACACACATTCACCTCAATCAAGGTTAGACTACATTTAGTTCGAACTATATTCAGATTCAGAAAGTCTGTCAAAGTTATGAGAGAGCAATTGCTCTTCTGATATATTATGTACAACTTCTGATGTCGTTCATACTCTATTGAGGAACTAAATTCAGAATCTAAACCATCGGAAGACAAAAACATACATTCACCTCACATAAGGTTATACTACATTCAGTACGAACTAAATTCAGAATTGGAAGCTTCGCAAGACAAAAACACACATTCACCTCACATAAGGTTAGACTACATTCAGTACGAACAAAATTCAGAATTGGAAGCTATAACTGTTCAGTAAAAAGATTCTGAACATTGGAAGATTTCAGAATTGCAAGCAACACACATTCACCTCAATCAAGGTTAGACTACATTTGGTTCGAACTATATTCAGATTCAAAAAGTCTAACTGTCAAAGTTATGAAAGAGCAATGGCTCTTCTGAGGAAATTAGCAAAACTATGCAATATTTTCAAGATAGTGTTAATGACATTATCAATGTCATGTATAGTGGAATTGATGTTCGACAATTAATAAATAACGTATTAAGTTTAGTTGGTAATTCTGACCTTAATACAAATGAAATAATACAAACTTTGAATTCACTACTAAATGATGAATCACTACAATCTCGAATTCAAATTATCAGATTATACAACTTGCTCAAGATAAAATACGAATCTTTATTAGATAAAGATAGGTTGAGTCGATATTACAATCTGAAGATAAAATATAATACTATCCTGATTAAACAATTTCTCAACATCATTAATCCTCATCTCAATAATCCAAAAATTAAGAATCAATTGTTT
Source organism: Eriocheir sinensis (assembly GCF_024679095.1). Classification (NCBI taxonomy): domain Eukaryota; kingdom Metazoa; phylum Arthropoda; class Malacostraca; order Decapoda; family Varunidae; genus Eriocheir; species Eriocheir sinensis. Next base: position 154,616 of record NW_026112218.1, read on the forward strand.
GAAAAATACAAAATTTCTAATCAAAATTGGTTGCTTTATTTCTTGAATCATTTAAATATAAACCAAGAGATGTCAGATGAGAATGATAGTTCTTCTGACAGCATTAATAAATTGATTAAATTATTCGATATTGATATTTCAAAATTTAACTTGAACAAAGAACAACCCATAACCGATCAAGTGTTAAATCTGCAAGTAGTCGCGTCCGATTTGAGTTCAGTCGTTAAAATGTTTAAATTGGGTGCCGAGGTTGATTCCTTTGAAAAAGTATCAATGCAATTATTGAAGATTCTGGTGAACAAAATTTGAAGTATAAGATTGTTAGATGAGGAGTGTTTGGCGTTTTTTACTATGTTTAAAAACGATATGAATGAGCAAATATTCACTACCTACGAACAAAACGCAATTGCACCGTATTTAAAACAATTAGAGGAATACCAAACGGATTTTGACGTTCCATTAGATGTGGCATTGCAGACACTCATTGATGTTGGAGAAAAATATTTTCGATTATGCATTATGGAAAAGGAAAAAAATCATTATGAAAAATTACGGAATGAAAGTTTAGATAGAAAAAAAATAATTTTTGATCAAATGAGTGCCAATTTTGAAGATTTGAAAAATCAACTTGATCAAATAAAAAAGAATCAAGAAGATGTACAAAAAATAAATATAACATCATTAGGTACTAATGTTCAACCACAACTTGTAGGAACTGATAGTCAACCACAAGCACAATCACAATCGCTAGGATCTGATATCAATCTTACAGATCTTAAATCTGGAGATCTTTTCCGGTCGACCGGGACTATTCTTTTCCTGTAGGGGTCGATGAGACTTTCGTTGAATCGTTGCGCCGCATAAATCGGATCAAAGATAGAACCATCTGCCATTCTAAGACAAAATGAAAATCCATAAGGCCGATCGGTGAAACCGAACACCCTATCGACTAAGACGTTTTCTCTAAGTTGCTGTTGTTGTTGCGCGAAAGTAGAGAAGAAGTCTCATCAAAATCATCAAGCTTTTGTTTCTTTTTGTTAACCTGAATTTGCGTCGTAGTAGATTTTCTCTTGTAGAAGTTAGGAGTGTTGTGTTGACTGCTACCAACGCTGCCGCCACCGCTCCCGTTTGCTTCGGCAGGTACGGTGAGTGCATTGTGAAAAACATGAATTTCGTTTTCAAAATTAGCATTGAAACTTTTGGGAAACTCTCGGCTAACTGGCCGGGAGTGACCCGATGAGGTGTTCCCCCCCCTAAAAAGTCCACTTACGGCTCAAACCGGGCGACCGGACCGCCCGATTCTGCATCTGTTAGGGATGAAATGCGTGACGCGAGCGCGCCGATATCGTGAGTTACCACTGAAAGTCAGAATGCGACGCTACCTCCTCCCGATTTGGAGCGTAGGGATAACTGAACTATTTTAACGGATGGGTTTCGGTCACGACGGTCGACGATTTGGACCATTCGGGAGGCAGAATCGGTCGCGCTCGTCACCCTATATGTTCACAGGTGTGCTCAAGGCACTTCGCTACACGCTAGATGCGCTACTAAGGTGACTTAGGACCGTCACTGGTAACGCTGGGGAGGTCGTCGTCAAAAAAACCCCATAGCCCTTACACCCCCGCTTACCCTCCACCCCCCGCATCTCTTAATTTTAAGAATCGGGCATTTTCAAACACATGTTCACCTCACACAAGGTTAGGCGACATTCAGTACGAACTAGATTCAGAATCGGAAGCTTCGAAAGACAAAGACACGCATTCACCTCACACAAGGTTAGAAGACATTCAGTACGAACTAGATTCAGAATCGGAAGCTTCGAAAGACAAAGACACGCATTCACCTCACACAAGGTTAGACGACATTCAGTACGAACTAGATTCAGAATCGAAAGCTTCGGAAGACAAAGACACGCATTCACCTCACACAAGGTTAGAAGACATTCAGTACGAACTAGATTCAGAATTGGAAGCTTCGGAAGACAAAGACACACATTCACCTCACATAAGGTTAGACGACATTCAGTACGAACTAGATTCAGAATTGGAAGCTTCGGAAGACAAAGACACACATTCAACTCTCACAAGGTTAGACGACATTCAGTACGAACGAACTAAATTCAGAATCGGAAGCTTCAGAAGATAAAGACACACATTCAACTCACACAAGGTTAGATGACATTCAGTACGAACTAGATTCAGAATCGGAAGCTTCAGAAGACAAACACACATTCACCTCACACAAGGTTAGACGACATTCAGTACGAACTAGATTCAGAATCGGAAGTTTCGGAAGACAAAGACACACATTCACCTCGATAGAGTTTAGACGACAACACTGATTTGACCAGAGATGCTTGAAATAGTGACGGGTGTTGACTAGAAGATACTGATTGACTTTCTTTGGAGTTGACACTTTCATTGTCGTTGTGTGTATACAAGCCATCGATCAACGCGATATCAGAATGAAGACGGAATATCAAACGCTTTCGCTTCGAGTTCATGACATTCCTTGGGCAATGCACAATGTCTAAAATTTTTAAATGAAAGTAAAACACACCCACGTAATTCTCATCACATACATATACGGCGTTCAGCCTGTTCTTGGCCCATTCCGTGTTGTTAATGTGAGTGTAATTCATAAACTGACGTAATCCGTTTATATTGGTATCGGTTCCACCATCAATTCGAATGTTATAAAGTTGTCTTCCATTTTCCATTTTGTAATGGAGATGATCTCGGGTAAGTGCTCGGATATGTCCAAAAGGTTCTGCTCTGTCACGGGGTAAAATAATGATTTAATAACAAGAGTGTGCTCACAATGCGGTAGCTAGCCGACAAGGGTTGATTCCCGCGGCACGCCAGGAGACAACGGTGTACACACCCTGACTTGGGAGTACTAACACGACTTACCTGCTCAAATCTCCCGTGGGGTTCTTAATTACTCTCCTTATGGGGCTGGAGGGCACATACGCACAGGCAAAAGGGTTACTAATAAAGCTCGTGTACAACTATGCACTAACTTTATTACACACAAAGAAAACACAGACAAATCTCACATACACACTCAGCTGAGCCTAGCGTTACTCGTGCTCGCACAAGACTAACCTGCCCTGGCTACACTAACAACTAGCTACTTAACTTGGTGCGGAGGGAGAAGAGTAGAGGCTCGTTGCACAGCCTTGCTCGAGGTGGCTGCAGCTTGTCCTTCCTGCCGTGGGTCCTCTCATCAGGCGCGTGATGTCGGCGGTAGATGCGGCTTTCAGAAAGAGGCCGCCGCGGACTCGACACACCCAAACTGAGACCCGGTGTGGGCTGTATCCCGAAGTGGCGAAGCCCAGGATCCCCACACTCCAGCAGGAGGAAAACCGCGTGGTGCCAAGAGATAGGCGAGAGTAGAGGAACGTCGCCCCGTGACCTCACCAGACGGCGGTCAGGGGGAGAAGGAAGTCCCGAGCCGCGGCGAGTGACCTGACGGTCCCCAACTCGCCCGGCCGAGATGCAAAACGCTGCTGGCGCGGAAAAATACAAGAGGTGCTGACAGCACTCTGAGCAATACTGCCATAGGCAGATATCGTTACACCTTCCTGACGCGCAGCTATAACTTGCAAGTGCATGGCACCGCAATACAAACAGCGGAGCAAGCTACGTACAGACACGTTGAGGAAAGCAACAATCGCGGGCTAGCAACACAGGCCGCGGGCGGCAACAGCCCCCATGGCTGGAAGCACAAAGACAATAGCCCAACATCCTCACAGCAGAGGCGTACAAGCTGCAGTAATGCACACACTACTAGGCACCTGCAGAGAGTGGAGTGGTGACTCCTGAAAGTGCGTAGGCGCAGGTAAAACACAGCGGGCGACCAGCAACGAAAATGCACGCCATGGCATCACTACGCTCGTCGCCTAGGCAACGAACAGGCTGAGTCATCGTGACCCGCCCCGCGCCTAGGTCACGTGACGAACTAGGAAAACGCGTCAACAGATTCCCTATAGCAAATAATATAAAAATAACTTGTCGCGAATCTAAACCGCGACATTCGCCCATGCAAATGAAATTTTACCATGGGCGCTACTCGTAGCGTACATATACAATTTGAACTAACCCCTAGCTAAACCTAGTTACACAAGCACAAGGTGTACGTAATCGGTGGCTCCTTCAGCTTGATGAGTGTAAAACTCCAGCCTTTACTAACAAGCATGGAGAAAACTCCTGAAGCTGCAGAGACGCCCGAGACAAGGCTAGGGACACATGTCCATATTTAGTGTGGTAGTGTGGAGTGTGGTGTGGCACTGTGTAGTGAAGTGTGTCTACTTGTTTCACAGAATCACGGCGACGACCTACACACGACGGCCTACCTACACTTGCAGGTCTGGCTGCACGCCAGAAGGAACTCGGAGGGCGGGCTTTCCAAGGGCGCTGGCAAGGGCGCGACCTCTAAGCCCTCGGGTGACACGCCTCCTTCTGCGGCGGCGTCGCCCGGAATCCTCACACAACACTGAACAGTCACGCTTACCTAATCCAAGGCGAAGGCGAGACAGCTTGACGGTGAGGTGACCTTGTCTTCCGGGAGGGGCTGCGGCACAACCCAGCGAAGCCTTGACATCGATGTCAGGAGGCGTCTTGCGCGAGGGTGCCGAGGCGGGCGAGGGAGAGGTGGTGGCCAGCTGCCCCGCGTCAGGTGCTGAGGCGGAACCCAGCGAAGCCCTGACGTCAGGAGTCTTCTTGCGCCAGGCAGTGGGAACCGAGGTGGGCGAGGGAGACGCTGTGGCCAGCTGCCCCACGTCACTAACCTTCAGCTCCAGCGCCTCCTCCTGCGGCACCGTCAGCAGCGCCGAGGGCTCGAGCTCCCTCTTTTCCCCTGCTCCAGTGCCGGCAGCAGTACTCGGGACGCAAGGCGGCTGCGCGTCTGCGTCGTCCAGTAAGACCGCCGTGCACTCTTGCACCGTCAGGAGCGCCGGGGAGAGAGGTAAAGCCTTCTCCTTCATGCACTCTCCTTGGTCGTGGTCCTCCCCAGCTACTGCCTGCCGAGCAGGGTCACACGGCACAGTGCTGACAACCTCAGGGGAGGGCTGAGGCTCGGTTACCTGCGTGTCCAGGTCGCTGGTGTCGAACCAGGGGCAGGCGAGACGTGCGAGGGCGAGGCGTTGGAGCCTTCCAGACTCCTTCATGGCCCTCTCGTGGGCGCGCTGAGCCTCTTGCATCTCTCGCTCGTGGGAGAGCTCAGCCTCGCGGTCTTTCCTCTCCAACTCCTCGAAGTAGGGCTCCCGCAGCAGTTCCTCGCGAACCCACGCGACGAGGTCTTGCCCCGTCAGCTCAAGGCGCTCACCCAGCTGAAACCAATACTCGGTAGAAGGCTCACGAGTAACAAACATCCTGCCTGGCTTGCCCTGCACTAACTCTGGCAGAATAAGGTGACTGAACAGCCCAAAAATCTAGAATTATCTAGAACACACTCCCCCTAAATAACCTGAACTCACTACGCAGGCTGGAGAGAGAAAACTGGCCCTAACTAGACCGCTGCACCCTGCACAGTCCTGAGCTAACTAAAACCCAGGCTAGGGGTGACTAACTGGCAAAACTAGAGCCTTCTAGAACCCTACACAAACCTGAGTAGCTAGCTGCAGGCAGAGGTGAACTAATCTGGCTAAACTCGAGCTTATGCCCAAAATCTCAACAAAAAGAGAACGCACACACCCGGTAAAAATGCAGATGGCGTCTCGTCGAGCTGGTCCCTCCTCACGTCGCCGACCACAGGAGCCACGTGGTCGTCCCGCACAAGGAACGGCGACGAGGAGACAAGAAAGTGGAGCCCAGGCACGGCTACTGGAACGGCACAGCAAACCCCACCGAGCCTCCGTCAGGCGCGACTCGCAGACACAGGACTTATGCCCACACTCTGCCGGCGAAGCACAGGGCACCTGCTGTCTTCAGGGAGCGCGATACCTGCGGATAAAGTCACGGTAGCACTGGGAGAAGATAATCTGTCCTAATATCAAACCCTATGCTCACTGGCACTCGGGGCAATAGGAACAGAACAAAAGCTGGCACTAAAACAGAACCTATACCTAAGGACAACACACATAACTAGTCAGAGGTAAAAACTAACACTCTGCTAGCTAATAAGTCTCACTAACAGAGTTCTACTAAGCTGTGACCCTAAACACAGACACACCTAGCCACGTGCACACACTTACCAGCCAGAAGGAGCCCCTGTTCGGGCGCCAATTGTCACGGGGTAAAATAATGATTTAATAACAGGAGTGTGCTCACAAGGCGGTAGCTAGCCGACAAGGGTTGATTCCCGCGGCTCGCCAGGAGACAACGGTGTACACACCCTGACTTGGGAGTACTAACACGACTTACCTGCTCAAATCTCCCGTGGGGTTCTTAATTACTCTCCTTATGGGGCTGGAAGGCACATACGCACAGGCAAAAGGGTTACTAATAAAGCTCGTGTACAACTATGCACTAACTTTATTACACACAAAGAAAAAACAGACAAATCTCACATACACACTCAGCTGAGCCTAGCGTTACTCGTGCTCGCACAAGACTAACCTGCCCTGGCTACACTAACAACTAGCTACTTAACTTGGTGCGGAGGGAGAAGAGTAGAGGCTCGTTGCACAGCCTTGCTCGAGGTGGCTGCAGCTTGTCCTTCCTGCCGTGGGTCCTCTCATCAGGCACACCCAAACTGAGACCCGGTGTGGGCTGTATCCCGAAGTGGCGAAGCCCAGGATCCCCACACTCCAGCAGGAGGAAAACCGCGTGGTGCCAAGAGGAGGCGAGAGTAGAGGAACGTCGCCCCGTGACCTCACCAGACGGCGGTCAGGGGGAGAAGGAAGTCCCGAGCCGCGGCGAGTGACCTGACGGGCCCCAACTCGCCCGGCCGAGATGCAAAACGCTGCTGGCGCGGAAAAATACAACAGAGGGTGCTGACAGCACTCTGAGCAATACTGCCATAGGCAGATATCGTTACACTTTCCTGACGCGCAGCTATAACTTGCAAGTGCATGGCACCGCAATATAAACAGCGGAGCAAGCTACGTACAGACACGTAGAGGGAAGCAACAATCGCGGGCTAGCAAAACAGGTCGCGGGCGGCAACAGCCCCCATGGCGATAAGCACAAAGACAATACAAGACTTCCTCATCAACAGAGGCGTAACTAGCTGCAGTAATGCACACACTACTATGCACCTGCAGAGAGTGGAGTGGTGACTCCTGAAAGTGCGTAAGCGCAGGTAAAACACAGCGGGCGACCCGCAACGAAAATGCACGCCTTGGCATCACTACGCTCGTCGCCTAGGCAACGAACAGGCTGAGTCATCGTGACCCGCCCCGCGCCTAGGTCACGTGACGAACTAGGAAAACGCGTCAACAGTTTCCCTATAGCAAATAATATAAAAATAACTTGTCGCGAATCTAAACCGCGACAAATATCGAGGTGCTTTCATCTGCTCCTCAATATCGAGGTGCTTTCATCTGCTTCTCAATATCGAGGTGCTTTCATCTGCTCCTCAATATCGAGGTGCTTTCATCTGCTCCTGAATATCGATGTGCTTTCATCTGCTCCTCAATATCGAGGTGCTTTCATCTGTTCCTCAATATCGAGGTCCTATTATCTGCTCCTCAATATCGAGGTGCTTTCATCTGCTCCTCAATATCGATGTGTTTTCACCTGCTCCTCAATATCGAGTGGCTTTCATCTGCTCCTCAATATCGATATGCTTTCACCTGCTTCTTAATATCGATTTGCTTCACCTGCTTCTCAATATCGAGGTACTTTCACCTGCTTCTTAATTTAGAGATACTTTCACCTGCCCCTCAATATCGATTTGCTTTCACTTGCTCCTCAATATCGATTTGCTTTCACCTGCTCCTCAACATCGATTTGCTTTCACCTGCTCCTCAACATCGATTTGCTTTCACCTGCTCCTCAATATCGATTTGCTTTCACCTGCCCCTCAACATCGATTTGCTTTCACCTGCTCCTCAACATCGATTTGCTTTCACCTGCTCCTCAACATCGATTTGCTTTCACCTGCTCCTCAACATCGATTTGCTTTCACCTGCTCCTCAATATCGATTTGCTTTCACCTGCTCCTCAATATCGATTTGCTTTCACCTGCTTCTCAATATCGATTTGCTTTCACCTGCTTCTCAATATCGAGGTACTTTCACCTGCTCAATATCGAGGTACTTTCACCTGCTCCTAAATATCGATCTGCTTTCACCTGCTTCTCAATATCGATGTGCTTTCACCTCCTCCTCAATATCGATGTGCTTTCACCTGCTTCTCAATATCGAGGTACTTTCACCTGCTCCTCAATATGAAGGTGCTTTCGTCTGCTGCTCAATAACCAGGTGCTTTCATCTGCTCCTCAATACCGATCTGCTTTCACCTGCTTCTCAATATCGATGTGCTTTCACCTCCTCCTCAATATCGATGTGCTTTCACTTGGTATTCAATATCAAGGTGCTTTTATCTACTCCTCAATATCGAGGTGATTTCGTCTGCTGCTCAATAACCAGGTGCTTTCATCTGCTCCTCAGTATCGAGGTGCTTTCATCTGCTCCTCAATATCAAGGTGCTTTCATCTGCTCATCAATATCGAGGTGCTTTCATCTACTCCACAATATTGAGGTGCTTTCGTCTGCTGCTCAATAACCAGGTGCTTTCATCTGCTAATCAATATCGAGGTACTATTATCTGCTCCTCAATATCGAGGTGCTTTCATCTACTCCACAATATTAAGGTCCTTTCGTCTGCTGCTCAATAACCAGGTGCTTTCATCTGCTCCTCAGTATCGAGGTGCGTTCATCTGCTCCTCAATATCAAGGTGCTTTCATCTTTTCCTCAATATCGAGGTACTTTTATCTGCTCCTCAATATCGAGGTGCTTTCATCTGTTTCTCAATATCGAGGTGCTTTCATTTGCTCCTCAATATCGAGGTGCTTTCATCTGCTCCTCAATATCGAGGTGCTTTCATCTGCTCTTCAATATCAAGGTGCTCTCACCTGCTCCTGAATATCGAGGTGCTATCATCTGCTCCTCAATATCGAGTTGCTTTCATCTGCTCCTCAATATGGAGCGGTTTACATTTGCTTCTCAATATCAAGGTGCTTTCTTCTGTTTCTGAATATCAAGGTGCTTATATCTGTTCATTAATATCGAGGTGTTTTCATCTGCTCCTCAATATCGAGGTGCTTCCATCTATTCCTCAATATCGAGTTGCTTTCTACTGCTCCTCAGTATCGAATTGCTTTGATCTGCTCATCAATATCGAGGTGCTCTCATCTGCTCCTCTATATCAAGGTGCTTTCATCTGCTCCTCAGTATCAAGGTGCTTTCATCTGCTCCTCAATATCGAGGTCCTTTCATCTGCTCCTCAATATCAACGAGCTTTCATCTGCTCCTCAATATCGATGTGCTTTCACCTGCTCCTCAATATCGAAGTGCTTTCATCTGCTCCTCAGTATCAAGGTGCTTTCATCTGCTCCTCAATATCGATGTGCTTTCATCTGCTCCTCAATATCGATGTGCTTTCATCTGCTCCTCAATATCGATGTGCTTTCATCTGCTCCTCAATATCGAGTCTCTTTCATCTGCTCCTTAATATCAAGGTGCTTTCATTTGCTCCTCAATATCGAGTTTCTTTCTTCTGCTCCTCAATATCAAGGTGCTTTCATCTGCTCCTCAATATCGAGTTTCTTTCATCTGCTCCTTAATATCAAGGTGCTTTCATTTGCTAACAATAATAATTATTTTTATTTTTATTTTAACTATTATTATTATTATTATTATTATTATTATTATTATTATTATTATTATTATTATTATTATTATTATTATTATTATTATTATTATTATTATCATTATTTTTATTATTTATATTATTATCAATATTTTTATTATTATTATTATTATTATTATTATTATTATTATTATTATTATTATTATTATTATTATTATTATTATTATTATTATTATTATTATTATTATTATTATTATTATTATTATTATTATTATTATTATTATTATTATTATTATTATTATTATTATTATTATTATTATTATTATTATTATTATTATTATTATTATTATTGCTATTATTATTATTATTATTATTATTATTATTATTATTATTATTATTATTATTATTATTATTATTATTATTATTATTACTATTATTATTATTATTATTATTATTATTATTATTATTATTATTATTATTATTATTATTATTATTATTATTATTATTATTATTATTATTATTATTATTATTATTATTATTATTATTATTATTATTATTATTATTACTATTATTATTATTATTATTATTATTATTATTATTATTATTATTATTATTATTATTATTATTATTATTATTATTATTATTATTATTATTATTATTATTATTATTATTATTATTATTATTATTATTATTATTATTATTATTATTATTATTATTATTATTATTATTATTATTATTGATTAGCAGATGAAAGCACCTGGTTATTGAGCAGCAGACGAAAGCACCTCAATATTGTGGAGTAGATGAAAGCACCTCGATATTGATGAGCAGATGAAAGCACCTTGATATTGAGGAGCAGATGAAAGCACCTCGATACTGAGGAGCAGATGAAAGCACCTGGTTATTGAGCAGCAGACGAAAGCACCTCGATATTGAGGAGTAGATAAAAGCACCCCGATATTGAATACCAAGTGAAAGCACATCGATATTGAGGAGGAGGTGAAAGCACATCGATATTGAGAAGCAGGTGAAAGCAGATCGATATTGAGGAGCAGATGAAAGCACCTGGTTATCGAGCAGCAGACGAAAGCACCTTCATATTGAGGAGCAGGTGAAAGTACCTCGATATTGAGAAGCAGGTGAAAGCACATCGATATTGAGGAGGAGGTGAAAGCACATCGATATTGAGAAGCAGGTGAAAGCAGATCGATATTTAGGAGCAGGTGAAAGTACCTCGATATTGAGCAGGTGAAAGTACCTCGATATTGAGAAGCAGGTGAAAGCAAATCGATATTGAGAAGCAGGTGAAAGCAAATCGATATTGAGGAGCAGGTGAAAGCAAATCGATATTGAGGAGCAGGTGAAAGCAAATCGATGTTGAGGAGCAGGTGAAAGCAAATCGATGTTGAGGAGCAGGTGAAAGCAAATCGATATTGAGGAGCAAGTGAAAGCAAATCGATATTGAGGGGCAGGTGAAAGTATCTCTAAATTAAGAAGCAGGTGAAAGTACCTCGATATTGAGAAGCAGGTGAAGCAAATCGATATTAAGAAGCAGGTGAAAGCATATCGATATTGAGGAGCAGATGAAAGCCACTCGATATTGAGGAGCAGGTGAAAGCACATCGATATTGAGGAGCAGATGAAAGCACCTCGATATTGAGGAGCAGATAATAGGACCTCGATATTGAGGAACAGATGAAAGCACCTCGATATTGAGGAGCAGATGAAAGCACATCGATATTCAGGAGCAGATGAAAGCACCTCGATATTGAGGAGCAGATGAAAGCACCTCGATAGTGAGAAGTAGATGAAAGCACCTCGATATTGAGGAGCAGATGAAAGCACCTCGATATTTGTCGCGGTTTAGATTCGCGACAAGTTATTTTTATATTATTTGCAATAGGGAAACTGTTGACGCGTTTTCCTAGTTCGGCACGTGATGCCTAGGCGACGAGCGTAGTGATGCCAAGGCGTGCATTTTCGTTGCCGGTCGCCCGCTGTGTTTTACCTGCGCTTACGCACTTTCAGGAGTCACCACTCCACTATCTGCAGGTGCATAGTAGTGTGTGCATTACTGCAGCTAGTTACGCCTCTGTTGATGAGGAAGTCTTGTATTGTCTTTGTGCTTCCCGCCATGGGGGCTGTTGCTTCTCGCGGCCTGTTTTGCTAGCCCGCGATTGTTGCTTCCCTCTACGTGTCTGTACGTAGCTTGCTCCGCTGTTTATATTGCGGTGCCATGCACTTGCAAGTTATAGCTGCGCGTCAGGAAAGTGTAACGATATCTGCCTATGGCAGTATTGCTCAGAGTGCTGTCAGCACCCTCTGTTGTATTTTTCCGCGCCAGCAGCGTTTTGCATCTCGGCCGGGCGAGTTGGGGCCCGTCAGGTCACTCGCCGCGGCTCGGGACTTCCTTCTCCCCCTGACCGCCGTCTGGTGAGGTCACGTGGCGACGTTCCTCTACTCTCGCCTCCTCTTGGCACCACGCGGTTTTCCTCCTGCTGGAGTGTGGGGATCCTGGGCTTCGCCACTTCGGGATACAGCCCACACCGGGTCTCAGTTTGGGTGTGTCGAGTCCGCGGCGGCCTCTTCCTGAAAGCCGCATCTACCGCCGACATCACGCGCCTGATGAGAGGACCCACGGCAGGAAGGACAAGCTGCAGCCACCTCGAGCAAGGCTTTGCAACGAGCCTCTACCTTCTCCCTCCGCACCAAGTTAAGTAGCTAGTTGTTAGTGTAGCCAGGGCAGGTTAGTCTTGTGCGAGCACGAGTAACGCTAGGCTCAGCTGAGTGTGTATGTGAGATTTGTCTGTTTTTTCTTTGTGTGTAATAAAGTTAGTGCATAGTTGTACACGAGCTTTATTAGTAACCCTTTTGCCTGTGCGTATGTGCCTTCCAGCCCCATAAGGAGAGTAATTAAGAACCCCACGGGAGATTTGAGCAGGTAAGTCGTGTTAGTACTCCCAAGTCAGGGTGTGTACACCGTTGTCTCCTGGCGAGCTGCGGAATCAACCCTTGTCGGCTAGCTACCGCCTTGTGAGCACACTCCTGTTATTCAATCATTATTTTACCCCGTGACAATTGGCGCCCGAACAGGGGCTCCTTCTGGCTGGTAAGTGTGTGCACGTGGCTAGGTGTGTCTGTGTTTAAGGTCACAGCTTAGTATAACTGTGTTAGTGAGACTTATTAGCTAGCAGAGTGTTAGTTTTTACCTCTGACTAGTTATGTGTGTTGTCCTTAGGTATAGGTTCTGTTTTAGTGCCAGCTTTTGTTCTGTTCCTATTGCCCCGAGTGCCAGTGAGCATAGGGTTTGATATTAGGACAGATTATCTTTCCCCAGTGCTACCGTGACCTTATCCGCAGGTATCGCGCTCCCTGAAGACAGCAGGTGCCCTGTGCTTCGCCGGCAGAGTGTAGGCATAAGTCCTGTGTCTGCGAGTCGCGCCTGACGGAGGCTCGGGTTTGCTGTTTCCAGTAGCCGTGCCTGGGCTCCACTTTCTTGTCTCCTCGTCGCCGTTCCTTGTGCTGGACGACAACGTGGCTCCTGTGGTCGGCAACGTGAGGAGGGACCAGCTCGACGAGACGCCATCTGCATTTTACCGGGTGTGTGCGTTCTCTTTTTGTTGAGAGTTTGGGCATAAGCTCTAGTTTGCCAGATTAGTTCACCTCTAACTGCAGCTAGCTACTCAGGTTTGTGTAGGGTTCTAGAAGGCTCTAGTTTTGCCAGTTAGTCACCCCTAGCCTGGGTTTTAGTTAACTCAGGACTGTGCAGGGTGCAGCGGACTAGTTAGGGCCAGTTTTCTCTCTCCAGCCTGTGTAGTGAGTTCAGGTTATTTAGGGGGGAGTGTGTTCTAGATAATTCTAGATTTTTGGGCTGTTCAGTCACCTTATTCTGCCAGAGTTAGTGCAGGGCAAGCCAGGCAGGATATTTGTTACTCGTGAGCCTTCTACCGAGTATTGGTTTCAGCTGGGTGAGCGCCTTGAGCTGACGGGGCAAGACCTCGTCGCGTGGGTTCGCGAGGAGCTGCTGCGGGAGGCCTACTTCGAGGAGTTGGAGAGGAAAGACCGCGAGGCTGAGCTCTCCCACGAGCGAGAGATGCAAGAGGCTCAGCGCGCCCACGAGAGGGCCATGAAGGAGTCTGGAAGGCTCCAACGCCTCGCCCTCGCACGTCTCGCCTGCCCCTGGTTCGATACCAGCGACCTGGACACGCAGGTAGCCGAGCCCCAGCCCTCCCCTGAGGCTGTCAGCACTGTGCCGTGTGACCCTGCTCGGCAGGCAGTAGCTGGAGAGGACCACGACCAAGGAGAGTGCCTGAAGGAGAAGGCTTTACCTCTCTCCCCGGCGCTCCTGACGGTGCAAGAGTGCACGGCGGTCTTACTGGACGACGCAGACGCGCAGCCGCCTTGCGTCCCGAGTACTGCTGCCGGCACTGGAGCAGGGGAAAAGAGGGAGCTCGAGCCCTCGGCGCTGCTGACGGTGCCACAGGAGGAGGCGCTGGAGCTGAAGGTTAGTGACGTGGGGCAGCTGGCCACAGCGTCTCCCTCGCCCACCTCGGTTCCCACTGCCTGGCGCAAGAAGCCTCCTGACGTCAAGGCTTCGCTGGGTTCCGCCTCAGCACCTGACGCGGGGCAGCTGGCCACCACCTCTCCCTCGCCCGCCTCGGCACCCTCGCGCAAGAAGCCTCCTGACATCGATGTCAAGGCTTCGCTGATTTGCGCCGCAGCCCCTCCTGAAGACAAGGTCACCTCACCGTCAAGCTGTCTCGCCTTCGCCTTGGATCAGGTAAGCGTGACTGTTCAGTGTTGTGTGTTGTTATTATTATTATTATTATTATTATTATTATTATTATTATTATTATTATTATTATTATTATTATTATTATTATTATTATTATTATTATTATTATTATTATTATTATTATTATTATTATCATTATTATTATTATTATTATTATTATTATTATTATTATTATTATTATTATTATTATTATTATTATTAAGATTACCTTACCGGTGTGCCATATCCTGCAGGACGTCGGCAACCATGACACGCCACATCTCTCTATCTCGCGTTCTCTGCAGGACTTGCGCGATGTTCATTCCTGCCTGTAGATGTTTTCTCATCCAATCCAGGTATTTCTCTCTTTGTCGTCCTCTGTCTCTAGTGCCTTCCACCATGCCGGTCAGAACAGTGTTCTCAAGTTCGTCTCTTCTCATTACATGCCCTACAAATTGCAGCTGTCTTCCCCTTATTTCACTCATCAACCTTCGCTGTTCTCCTGCCATACGTAAGATTTCGACATTTGTCTTCCTTTCCGTCCACGAAACCTTCAACATTCTTCTCCACAACCACATCTCCATAGCCTAAAATCTCTTTTCCATGCTCCTACTGATCGTCCATGTCTCACCTCCATATAACAATGTTGACCAGACATAACATTTTATAGCACGTTTCCTGGTTGGTATACTCAATTTCCTGTTTGTTAAAATATTCTTCATGTTCCAGAAACTTGTTTTTGCTATAGCAATTCTTCTCTTGATTTCCTTCTCCGATCTGCCATCTGCACTCAAAGTACTTCCCAGACAATTAAATGAATCAACTTGTTTAATAACGTCTCCATTAATCCTGATGTTTATTCTCGTTCTGCTTTCTTTGAAAAGACCATGGTTTCCGTTTTCTTGATGTTAATAAGCAGTCCTTTTTCTCTACTTGCCGGTACCAATATATTTAACAGATATTGTAATCTTTCTTCTGAATCGGCCAAAAGCACTGTGTCGTCAGCGTATCGTATATTTGTGATGTTTCTTCCTCCTATACTTATTCCTTCACATTTGTCTATTTCTCTCATTATAATTTCGCTGTAGATGGAAAAGAGATCAGGCGACATCACGCATCCCTGTCGTACACCTCTCTTGATCTTAATGCTGTCAGTTTCGTCGGTTCCTACCTTTATTACTGCTTTTTGGTTCCAGTATAGCTTCTTGATGATGTTAATATCCTTTTTGTCAATGCCACTTATGCTTAAAATGTTGATCAATTCCTCATGTTTTATCTTGTCGAATGCTTTTCATAATCTATAAAACATGCAAATACGTCCTTCTTTTCTCAATTGCTCTTTCCACTAAGTTTCGCAGTACAAATATCGCATTTCTTGTGCCTTTACCGGCCACAAATCCGTATTGTTCTTCTGCTACCTCTCCTCTTATTTTACCTCTTATCCTTGCCAGTACTACTCGTAGAACAATTTTGCATATCTGGTTCATGATGCTAATTGTTCTGAACTTGCTACACTCTGATGTTCCAGGTACTTTTGGGATTGTAATAAAGGTAGATTTCGTCATTTGATCCACAATCTCTTCCCTGTCATAAATTTTATTTGCTAAGCTGGTCAATACGTCCACCCAGAATTCCCCCAAGGCCTCCAGCATCTCCACCGCCACTCCATCGTCCCCCACGGCTTTGCCACGCTTCATTTGTCTTATAGCATTTTCTACTTCCGGTCGGATTATCGGAATGCTGGGTTCTATTGCGTCATCCTCCTCTAAATCAGGTCTCTCATCTTCAAACAGATCCTCCACATATTGTTTCCATCTCTCTTTAATAGACTCTATATCCATTAATACAGTTCCATCTTCTGCTTTTATTGCTGTACCTCTCTTACTTTTTCGTTTGCCTGTCATTTCCTTGATCTTCTCATACATTCTTTGTTGGTCACGCCTTCCGAGGTCTTCCAACTCCTCACACTGGGTATTAGTCCATTCTTCCTTGGCTTTGTTGCAGAGTTTCTTGACTTCCCTATTCAATCTGTTGTATTCAATATCATTATTCTTATTCATCCTCCTTTCTTCCATTTTATCCAGAATTGTCTGGGTCATCCACGGCTTTTTCTTGACATTTCTGACATTTGGGACATGTTTGCTGTTTCCTTCCGCAATAGCCTCCTGGATGTTTTGCCACAATCTCTCCGGTCCATTGTCCATGTCATCCTGTAATGCTTCATACTTATTTATAACTTCAATTCTATACATTTCTTTAACTTGTGGATCTTTCAGTATCTTCAAATCTCGTCTCTGTTTCACATTAGCTTTTCCTGGAATTTTAAGTTTAACTTTGATGGTGGCTATTACTGGGTTGTGATCGCTATCACAATCAGCACCAGGGTATGTTCTTATTTGCGTGACTGCTCTTTTAAACCTTGAGTTTATTGTGATGTAGTCAATTTGGTTGCGCGTTCTATCTCCTGGTGATCTCCAAGTCCACAAATGTCTTGGGTGATGTCTGTACCAAGTATTTGCAATTATCTGATTGTGTTGCTCACACCACTCTATGAATCTGTCTCCTCGCTCATTTCTGTCTCCCAATCCGTATGGTCCAAGCACGGCTCCCTCACGTCCTCTTCCCACCTTGGCATTTAAGTCACCCATTACAATGTTGACTTCATGCTGTTTGCATTGCGTCATCACTCTGTCCAAGTCTTCGTAGAACCCCTCCAGCTCTTCCTCATCACTATCCGCTGTTGGGGCATAAATTTGTATCAGTTTCACATTGAAAGGCTTGCTCTCCAGCTCAACCACGATTATTCTGCCTGAGACTGCCCAGTATCCTCTTAATGACCTTGATGTTCTCGTATTCATAGCTATTCCCACACCCCTTTCAGCTCTCTGTCCTCCTGAGTATACAAGTACTCCGTCATCCCTTTTAAATTCTCCGGCCCCAGGCCAACGAACCTCACCGACACCCATCACATCCGTCTGCAATCTCTTCATTTCCTTCATCAAATTATCGAGTTTTCCAGCTTGGTGCAATGTTCGCACATTCCACGTTCCAATTTTGAATTCTTTGGTTTGCAGACGGACTGATGACGGACGGATCCGCCTGCTGACCACGAGAGTTACGACCTGGCGAGACGAATTACTCATTTAACTGAGAAGAGTCCTCATTTACGCCGTTGGTGATCATTTCATTTTGGCGACTTATCATGGTTATTCTTGGATGATACGTAGTAAGGGTCTCCAGTCCTCTTCTACGGTAGCTGGCCGTTACCTTCTTAGTGCCGGGTACGCCCTATGATGTGCTACACACCTTGCTGTCACCTCCAACTCGCCAGTGGCTCAAAAATGTGCTCCTTTGCCGAGTCAGCTGCTCCAGACTTCGCTCAGTGAAGGTGGCATCCTTCTTACCCTGAGCTGGTTTGGGGTTGCCGAGCTTTCAGTATATCGAAAGTCGCCTGTCGCTTTTGCCTATGAAGGGCATAACCTGCAAGGTAGCAGGTGGTTTGGACTCAGAGTTTTCCTTCTCCTAGCCTTTGCCTAAAGAAGCAGACCCTACAAGGCAGCAGGGACCCTAGGCAGGTGCTACCACTCCGGGTCAGAGTGGACCTGGGAGCAATGGCAGATTAAAGGGTAACTCCACCTTCCCTACAACTCTGAAAGTCCCCAATCAGAGCCTCGCCACCGGATGCAGTTTATAGTCATGCCCATGACATACGACGGATTACGAAGCTATTATTAGACCCCTCAATAATTTTTTTTTTTTTTTTTTTTTTTTTTTTTTTTTTTTTTTACGTTGTTGCCTATTGCGCCGGTAGGCATCTTCCCGGTGGGGCTTGATGGTCGGCCCAAGGCTTCTTCCAGGTGGGGCCTGATGGTCGGCCCAGCCCGTTCTGGCGCAGGCGAGTGTTTATAGTGGCGCCATCTTGCATTGGCTCATGCTGCCCCCCGGAACTCGTTCTTGATTCGCTTGGACGGCTTCCTCTAGAGTCCGGGTTGATGGGTGGTCTTCAGGACAGCATGTGGGTAGTTTTAAGCCACTCGGCGGTGACTGAAAAATCCGAGTGGTAGCGTGAGGATTCGAACCCGCGTCGTCCATCACGCGGCGAATGTGGGTCCAGTACGCTATCACTTCGGCCACCGCCTACCCACAGTATTATAAGTTTGACGTTGTGTCATAGGATAAGGTGACATTTGGTGTATTTGATGTGGCTGCATTAATTGCATTGTGTTGATTGACACGTGCTGATGAGTTGTACTCTTTTACCTCACTCAGGTTTGCACGCATATTAAAAGCGAGTAAAACAAGACGGGTCTTCTCATTTATCCTGCCTGCTGCCAGTGGCGGCTACAGTAAATATACAGTGGTGCCGCGAACAGGTGCTGTGACGGAAAACGTATAAGAGAAGCGGATCTCCCAGAATGCAGGCCACAGCACCAGACTTACCTTCGACCATTAAGTGCTATTATGTAAAAGAAGCAGTGGCGAAGATAGGTCATTCGTCCGGGTGTCTTCTAAAAGTCAGACGTGATTGGGCTGGTGGGGCTCCTCCTCGTAAAGCTGCACTCTTACCAGTATGTTTACAGTGCCCATAAAGAAATGGTTTGTCATTATCGGTATTTTTTTTGCTACGATGCGAGTCAGACTTTTCCTTCGTAACGGTGCTGAAGAAAAGGAACATCACTACATCCTAATCTTTTCTTTTTTGTTTGTTTGTTTGTTTACAGCACAGGAAGCAACTCAAGGGCAACAAAAAGAAAGTGTGAAAAAAAGCCTGTTTTCATGAGGGACTTTTATTCCCTAACATTTTTTTTTACAGCTAAGGAGACAGTTCATGGGCGTAAAAAAGAGCCCGGTACTTACTGCTTCTGAATAGAAGTCAAAGGAGTGTCCAAAAAGAACCAACAGAAAAATGTACACAAACAGGCGAACATGACCACACATCTTTCATGTCCCGGAGGCAAAAGGCGAGATGCGAGACAGGACGTACAGCCACCAGCAAAAGCTCTGTCAGATAATGAACCCAACTCTAAAAGGCTGAAAGACTCGCTGATCAGATAGCTGAGTGGAACCGAAAGTCGAGGAATGCCAAGAGTCAGGTGCTTTTGGGCTTTATCGAAATCGGCGTGGTGAATGTGTGTTCGGGGACCTTGATTTATAGAGATGTATCATTGTACTTGGAGAGAGAGAGAGAGAGAGAGAGAGAGAGAGAGAGAGAGAGAGAGAGAGAGAGAGAGAGAGAGAGAGAGAGAGAGAGAGAGAGAGAGAGAGAGAGAGAGAGAGAGAGAGAGAGAGAGAGAGAGAGAGAGAGAGAGAGAGATGGTAATCTACTAGTACAGTGCGACGCCCCTGAACTCGGGGGTCGATACTTACTGATTATTACGATCAAACATGTGTTAAGATCTCCGTAATAAAGGAGCGGCTTCTCGGCTATCGCTGGCGGCATCAGTTACGAATATGACAGTGAAAGCTCACAAATAATCCTTTCTCTTTCGTAAATGCAAGATGGCGCCACTATAAACACTTGCCTGCGCCACAACGGGCTGGGCCGACCATCAGGCCCCACCTGGAAGAATCCTTGGGCCGACCATCAGGCCCCACCTGGAAGAATCCTTGGGCCGACCATCAGGCCCCACTGGGAAGATGCCTACCGTCGCAATAGGCAATAACTTAAACTAAAAAAAAAAATTCAATACAGCATTTATAACAGTAATTCACATATGGAAGAGGGACTACGGAGCTGCATTTTGTTTATTGTGCTTCTAATGGAAGGTTTCATTTTCTTGATAAGTCTAACGCACACACTCAACAATCTGCTACACATACGATGCAATAATATGATACTCAGAATACCTCACTACGAATGATGCAAACCTTGGCTCTGTCATGTCATAGTAATAGGTCCATCATCATAGTGACAGTAATAAGACAGATATTGATAATCTTCGAAATATTTGCATTACCAAAGAGAACATGCCCAGCCCTCCTTTACCCTCCCATTCACAGGCAAACCCCCAGTGCTCGTCCTGTTCCCCTCGGGCCGACGATCCCCTTCAACCCCTATATCGGCCTTGTAGCAATGATCTGCTGATTGCCTATAGAAAAAAAATAAAAGACTTCCTCTACAGTCTACACCAACTACCAGACGTCAACGGGAACTCTGTGTCTGGTGCTTCAGTTCATATATCGGTGAGTCCCAAGGTTCATTAATTGGCAGGTCAGGCGACGAAGCTTTTTTGGCGTCTGCACACATTGATTACGAAGTCAGATGCTGTCTATGTGTACCCTACACTTCATCACCCAGTTGTCCTCGGCGTGGGGTTTCGCGGCGCCCTTGGGCTATGAACGTTTCCTTATGGTCGCGGCACGACTTGGAAGACTGACCCAACTAGTTTATCGCGTTTATGTTGGCCAACTGTTCCATTCTTGTACATTCATAATTTTTCTTATCTGTGAAGTATCACCAACAGTTGATTACTTATACGATAAGTTATCGAACTGCCATGTTGGGGTGACTGAGATTCAGGAAAGTCTGATTAGTGGTAGTCTGCTTGGATGTGTTGATGGTGTCTTAGCTTTAGTTGTTTTGTACGGAATGGACTGTGGGTGTACTTCAGACTCAGGAAGTGTGAGGGACGTCATCGTCTGTAGGAAGTCGCTTCAGAATGCACTGTTCTCCTCCCTTAAGGCTATGCTCTCTCAAAACGCTTAAGCAAGAACAATAACTTGTATCATATATATTTATGTTGCAACTTGGGGGCAGACAATGAAAGCGACCGACAATGAGGAAAGAAACATTCGTCGTTGTCCGTCTGTTTACCTGTCTGTTTTTTCTTACCAAAATACCTAAAAACCTGATGAATATATTTACCAGTTCCACATGGGTGGACATCCCAAACATTTACACAGCTCCTCCACACACACGTGACGGCCAAAGTGCGTGCGCCAAGTGCCGGAGGCGGTGACAGTGAAAACGTGTAAGAAAGTATTAAGGGTTATGAATATTTTCCAGTTATCACTCCTCCATTTTTCGCACTTCTTAAAAAAATATACGTTAATCAGAAATAGAAAAAAAGAGTCTGGATTGAAACTGTAAAACTTAATCTGTTGTTTGCTCAGCACGTAAAGGAAAATTGAGCTGCTTCTCCGTCACATATTTACGTAGAAAGTTAATTAGTACGTACCACGCACACAAACACACTCACACACACAATAAAACTTTCTTTATGTGTGTGTGTGTGTGTGTGTGTGTGTGTGTGTGTGTGTGTGTGTGCTTTCCTCATCACATCTGATAATGAAGACGTTGAGGATTGTTTCGACACAGCCACTCAGCGCGGCCGGTCGGCTTAGAGAGAAAGGCGGCGACTCTCTCCTCACTCTACATAAATAAAAGCGGATCAACAAAGTAGCTTCTCCCGCGACGCCACCGATGAACAACTCTGCGGGGGGTCCTACCTGCCCGCCGCACCCTGCCAAGCTCCCACCTTGCCCCCCCCTGCCCCCCACACCCCGCTCCATCCGTCCCATCGCGGTGGTGAGAAGGGCAAAGGGACTGAAAGGAGTGTTATGTAAACCTTTCCCATTTTTTTTCATAAAGACAGGTGTGCTAGGATAATGTGTGCTGGAAAAAAGGTATATCAAAGATAAATCCGTGGAACTCAGTATTCAAGTATTATTCACTGGTGAAAGTTGTTAGTGACAGACTGGTAGGCATCTGGGCATACAGACAGACGAACAACGGACAGACACACACAACTAGAGACAAGGGCATGAAAGAACACACACATACACTCACACACACACACACACACACACACACACACACACACACACACACGCTCTCTCTCTCTCTCTCTCTCTCAAAAGAAGCTGTCAATTTTAAACCCCCGGTTGACCAGGCGTTTCAAATTAAGTATTTACGGAGAAACTACTCACTGCCCGTAACTCTTGGTAGGTGTCTTCCTGCAGGTAGGAAGACACCTACCGAACGGGCGCAAGCCACTACCGGTGAGGTATATATGGGAGGAGAGAAGGGAGCTGAAGCCCTCCAAAGACCCTTCCCATGTCCTCACTAACCGGTTCCCTATTGTCTCACCAACACCGGAGAGTAGTTCAGCATGTTCTCTCAAGACAGATCCTCTCTATCCACACCACACTGCATTCACACAACATATACACCTTTTCCCAAAATTAAAATTTCAAAATGGCGCACATACACTAAGCCTCGAGTCCCCGCCTGGGGACCACAAATCCCCAGGAGGACTCCCTTCTGGCTACCGACTTGAGAGGTGTCTTGATAAATCCTCGAACCTCTTTCTTACCAATTTCTGCAACATTGACGGTCTTCGTTCGAATTTTCATTCTGTAACACACCATCTTTCCTCCTCTAAACCTCACCTCTTCCTCACTGAAACACAGGTTTCTGAGGCTACTGACAGCAATCTCTACTCTGTTTCCTCCTACTATCTCTACCCTAAATTTCAATCCAAATCTGGATTTGCGCCTCCGTGCGCAACGACATCACTTGCTCTCGTGCCCATGACCTTGACTCTTTAGAATTTTCCACCATCTGGCTATGACTTCATTGTCATTCTATTACTAAATACATCTGTACTGTTTATCTCTCACCTAACTCTACCAACTATGTAAAATTCTTTGACTATTTGAGTTCTAAAGTGGAGCACATCTTGACCCACTCTCCCTTCACTGAAATCTCCATCCTAGGAGATTTCAATGTTCACCACCAGCTTTGGCTTTCATCCTCTTTCACTGACCATCCTGGTGAACAAGCCTACAACTTTGCTATCCTCAACGACCTAGAGCAGTTGGTCCAGCACCCTACACGTATTCCCGACCGTCTTGGAGACCGGCCCAACATTCTAGACCTCTTCCTTACCTCAAACCCTTCTGCTTATTCTGTCAAACTGTTCTCTCCGTTG
Organism: Eriocheir sinensis; assembly: GCF_024679095.1. NCBI lineage: Eukaryota > Metazoa > Arthropoda > Malacostraca > Decapoda > Varunidae > Eriocheir > Eriocheir sinensis. Next base: position 178,082 of record NW_026112218.1, read on the forward strand.
GGCTCCTCCGATCACAATCTTATTTCTGCATCCTGTCCTATCGCTCCTGTACACCCTCTGGACCCACCGAGGAGGCGATGCTTCTGGCATTTTACTTCAGCTCGGTGGGACGACCTGAGGATGTACTTTTCCGATTTCCCGTGGAATGATTATTGCTTCCAGGATAGAGACCCCTCTGTGTGTGCTCAGCGCATCACAGAGGTGATTGTCTCTGGAATGGAGGCATACATTCCTCGTTCTTTCTACTCCTCACGCTAAAAGCCTTGGTTTACTCACGCTATGTCTCTTGCTGTCAATGATATAGAGGTATCTCACAAAAGGTACCAGAGCCTTCAAACTAATGCTAATTATGAACTTTACATTTCTGCCCGAAATCGTGCCAAATCTATTCTCCGACTAACCAAAAATTATTTCATTAATAGAAAATGCCAAAACCTTGCTTTCTCTAACTCTTCCCGTGACTTCTGGCATCTAGCCAAAAACATCTCCTCCAACTTCACTTCTTCATCTTTCCTCCACTCCTCAGTCCTGACGGCAACACAGCCGTCACATATATCTCTAAGGCTTAACTCTTCTCTCAAACTTTTCTAAAACTCCACTCTGGACGATTCTGGGCATATTCCTCCTACTCATCCCCTCTGACTCCTTTATGCCTGTTATAAAGATTCTTCAAAATGATGTTTTCTATGCCCTCTGGCCTCAATCCTCAGAAGGCTTATAGACCTGATGGAGTGCCTCCTATTGTCCTTAAAAAATGTGCCTGCGTGCTGTCACCCTGCCTGGTCAAACTCTTTCGCCTCTGCCTGTCAACATGTACCTTTCCTTCTTGCTTGAAGTATGCCTTCATACAGCCTGTGCCTAAGAAGGGTGACCGCTCCAATCCCTCAAACTACCGTCCTATAGCTTTACTTTCTTGTCTATCTAAAGCTTTTGAATCAATCCTTAACCGGAAGATTCAAAAGCACCTTTCCACTTCTGACCTTCTATCTGATCGCCAGTGTGGGTTCCGCAAGGGGCGTTCTACTGGTGATCTCCTAGCCTTCTTAACTGACTCTTGGTCATCCTCTTAGCCGTTTCTTTGAAACTTTTGCTATTGCGCTGTTCATATCAAAAGCTTTTGATAGGGTCTAGCACAAATCTTTGCTTTCCAAACTACCCTCCTACGGTTTCTATCCTTCTCTCTGTACCTTTATCTCCAGTTTCCTTTCTGACCGTTCTATTTCTGCCGTGGTAGACGGTCACTGTTCTTCCCCTAAATCTATTAACAGTGGTGTCCCACAGAGTTCTGTCCTATCTCCCACTCTTTTTCTGTTGTTCATTGATGATCTTCTTTCCAAAACGTCGATGATTCCACTCTGCATTACTCAACTTCTTTTAATAGAAGACCCACCCTACAGGAACTTAACGACTCAAGGCTGGAGGCTGCAGAACGCTTAGCCTCAGACCTTGCTATTATTTCCGATTGGGGCAAGAAGAACCTGGTGTCCTTCAACGCCTCAAAAACACAGTTTCTCCACCTATCCACTCGACACAATCTTCTAAACAACTATCCCCTGTTCTTTGACAACACCCAGCTATCACCTTCCTCAACACTAAACATCCTCGGTCTATCATAAGAACATAAGAACATAAGAACGCAGGAGTCTACAAGAGGCCGGTAGGCCTGTACGAGGCAGCTCCTTTGACCCTAAGCTCCCGTGTATCTAACCCCACCTAATATCGCTGTCCATGAATTTATCTAGTCTATTTTTGAATGTGACAATTGTATTGGCACTCACCACATGACTGCTAAGCCTATTCCACTCATCCACCACCCTGTTAGTAAACCAATTTTTGCCTATGTCCCTGTTGAATCTGAATTTATCCAGTTTAAACCCATTACTTCGTGTCCTACCCGGTTCTCTTACCAACAAAACCTTATGAATGTCTCCCTTATTAAAGCCCTTCATCCATTTATAAACCTCGATCATGTCTCCACGCACCCTTCGCCTTTCTAGAGAATGCAAGTTTAACTGTTTGAGTCTTCCATCGTATGGCAAGTTTCTCAACCCCTGAATCATCTTAGTCATTCTCCTCTGCACCGATTCTAACATTTTGATATCCATTCTATAGTAAGGTGACCAGAACTGAACCGCATAGTCAAGATGAGGTCTAACTAATGCTAAATATAGTTTGAGTAAGACTTCGGGGCTTCTGTTGCTTACGCTCCTTCAAATAAATTCCAGTACCCTATTAGCTCGATTTCTAGCTTGAATGCATTGTGCCCTTGGACGGAGATCAGAGCTCACTAAGACTCCTAAATCCCTCTCGCACCCAGACCTGCTTATGAGAGTGTCATTTAAGCAATAGTTATGTGAGGGTATGTTCCTACCTACACTCAGAATACTGCACTTCCCTACATTGAACTCCATCTGCCATTTATCCGCCCAGGCATATAATCTGTTGAGTTCACCTTGGAGAATACTAGCGTCCTGATCCGACTCAATTACTCTACCGATCTTGGTATCATCTGCAAATTTACCATCACTACTAATTCCTGTATCTAAGTCATTGATATAAATAATAAACAAAAGTGGACCTAATACCGAGCCTTGTGGGACCCCACTCGTAACACATCCCCAGTCAGATCTTTTACCATTGATTTGCACTCTTTGCTTCCTAGCAACTTAACTCAAAATCTCAACTGGAAACTTCATATCTCATCTCTTACTAAATCAGCTTCCTCGAGGCTGGGCGTACTGTACCGTCTCCGCCAGTTCTTCTCCCCTGCACAGTTGCTGTCCATATACAGGGGCCTTGTCCACCCTCGTATGGAGTATGCATCTCATGTGTGGGGGGGCTCCACTCACACAGCTCTTCTGGACAGAGTGGAGGCTAAGGCTCTTCGTCTCATCAGCTCTCCTCCTCATACTGATAGTCTTCTACCTCTTAAATTCCGCCGCAATGCTGCCTCTCTTTCTATCTTCTATCGATATTTCCACGCTGACTGCTCTTCTGAACTTGCTAACTGCATGCCTCCCCCCCTCCCGCGGCCCCGCTGCACTCGACTTTCTACTCATGCTCATCCCTATACTGTCCAAACCCCTTATGCAAAAGTTAACCAGCATCTTCACTCTTTCATCCCTCACACTGGTAAACTCTGGAACAATCTTCCTTCATCTGTATTCCCTCCTGCCTACGACTTGAACTCTTTCAAGAGGAGGGTATCAGGACATCTCTCCTCCCGTATTTGACCTTGCTTTCGGCCACCTCTTTTGTTTCTTTTTTAGGAGCAGCGAATAGCGGGCTTTTTTTTATTATTGTTTTCTTTTTTGTGTGTGCCCTAAAGCTGCCTCCTTTGTTGTAAAAAAAAAAAAAAAAAAAAGCCTTTTCCAAGGTATGCGATAAATGCATTACTGCGAGAAATGTTTTCACCGTAACTCGTGTGGCTTTCCTTCATTCCTTGATTGCGGGGGAAAGTTCAGGAAAGAATAGAATTATGTAACCATCACCGTCACAGCTCGCCGCCCTTTCCTCTCCCCGCTGAAAGCTTGAGAAATGTGTGGTCGCCTCATCCCAAACGCCAAATAAAATAAAGCCAACTTTTTGAAGCCTTCCTTTAGTAGGCGCCAGACGTAAAGAATTCGACGGGAAGTGTCGACTGGATTCGGCGGTCAGTAAGGAATTCTAATTATTATTTATATTTTTTCTTACCGGTGAAGAGGTATGGATTAAGTCGGGAGGTTGTAAATCCCGGGGATCTGATTAATAAAATCATCTTTTCATTGAGGGAAGTCGACCTCGGTAGGTAGATAAGGTTGCTGACAGTAAGATTGTGGCTTAATGTCAGACTTCGCTGTGTGCCGAGGATTATCGGCGAGATCAGTGGAGGAATCACCCACGGCCGCCTCCTGCCTCCTTACTCGTCGAATGATCAAGGGGCTGGAACCTCTAAGGCGATGGCAGATGTATTGTTAGACTTAGAAAAGAGTCAGAGTTAAGTGCGAACCTTGTGTAACCTGTTAGTGAGAGGGGAAAGGGGTCTGAGGGAAGTAACGAAGATTTGATAAAACTAAAGAGTGGAATTTAAATGGAATAAACTTACATGACTCAGCACTGGAAACTTCATTGGTTAAATATGATGAAGTTTTCGTAGGTGCTGGTGAGACCCCGTTAATTATAGCTTGGTGGAATTTCACGGTCGGGAGGTGAGGTTGGCTCACCCTACAAGTAACGCTGAAATAATGAGTTTCTTTAATTGAAGTCGGCCGCACACCGGTGCATTTTTTTAACGTACTGCATAATAATATGTAAACTTTTCCCCAGTAAAAATTTTGTTTTACCTTTTGTTTTTTAATATTAAATTAAACGCACATGGGTGGTTTTCATCCCCCCCCCCCCCCCCCTAAGCATTCTTCTCTGTTTTCCCGGTATTTTATCTCTATAGACCTACTTGGTACTTTGGGAGACCACTAATAAATAAACACTTATAAGCATCTAACAGATAATTCTTTCCGTTGCAGGAGCCAAGATGGCGGCGAGCCCTTGCCGTGGTGCAGGGCGTGGCGTCCAAGGGGTACTGGCTGCTCCTGCTGCTTCTCTTGCTGCTGCTGCCGCCACCACAGGCCGCCGCCGCCGGGCCCCCGCGGAGAGCCAGGAGTCTCCGCCCGTCACGCCAGAGGAGGTGCCGGCCGTGGAAGTCTTGGGGCAGGAGGAGAAGTTACAATCCCAGCAGCGTCCAGGGCGACTCTCCGCTCCTGCCTGACGACGCCGACGATTTCCTTCCGCCCATCATATCAACGGAGGCGCCCTTGGAGAACCCGAGTCCGCCAGGTGAGGTGCGGCTGCCTGGCCCGCCCGCTGCTGCCTGCTGTCTCGCCGCACGGCCTCCACTAACACCTGACTCGGGCGGCGCTGGGGATGCGGGTGGTGGTTGTATTAATGGTTGTTGTTGTTGGTGGTGGTGGTGTAGGTGGTACTATATAGTGCTGGTAATGGTATTGTTGCTGGTACTAATATTGGTAATGGTATTCCTGCTGATACTAATGGTGGTGTTGATGGTGGTAAGATTAATATTGTCATTGGTATTGGAATTTTACGGTTTATGGAGGTAGTGATGATAGTGATGGTGGAAGTATTTTGTGTGATAGTTGTTGGTGGTGGTCATGTTGCCGCTACTGCTTGTGGTGTGGGCGGGTGACAGGGCTGTTGCTAAACTATAAAGGAATAGATAAAATATTCTTAATTCTTTTGAATGGCAACTATTCGCAAATAAATCTTGATAAGTAAGAAAAAATAACCGTGCTTAACTTTTATTTCATGCACAATGCGTGGATAACATGCCTTGGGTTCTTCATACATTAGTTATTTCCCAGTGTGTCGCGTAGGTACTCTTTCCCTCCATATCTGTTCCCTTTATCCCGTGTCCGTCCATTGCGATTTCTTAATTTTAGTTGCCTTTCTGCCTACTACACCCCTGGATTGTTTCTAATGAGACCAGAAGACATCCAATTCCTACTTGCTCTATTATTATTATTATTACTACTATTATCATCATCATCGTATATAGTAGTAGTATTTCAACTAGTATTAGCCTATGCCTCCCCATGTTGTACTCAGTCTTTCATCGGTAAATACAAAGTTTTCATTTACTACTCAACGGCAGGTTTTATAGTTTTTCACCTTCTTTGAATTCCACATATAGTACTTTACACCTAATTACTTTTTTTGCTTTGCACATTTGCGTCATATTATTACTAACAGTGGACATCAGATTGTTGGATCATTATTACAGTAAATATGAGATACATGGATAATTTTTAGAGGTGTTCATCATCTAGTAAAGTGGTTCGTGGAAACTTGATATCATAGGAATAAGGTCTGGAAACACGTAGTTGGAACTTGGAGTATGCGCGTTGTGCTGAGTTTTTCCGTGGCTATGGTCTAAGAGTCTTGAGGAACTGTCAAAGGGAAATCAAGAATGAGCTCGGGAGGCAGCATGAGCCACGAATAGATGGCGTCGCTATAAACACTTGCCTGCGCCACGGTGGGCTCGAGCCGACTACCAGGCCCCCAAAGAAAGCCTACCGGCACCATAGGCCAAGATGTAAAAAAATATGTAAATAAAGGTAGTAGCAGTAGTAGAAGTAGTAGTAGTAGTGGTAGTAGTAGTAGTAGTAGTAGTAGTAGTAGTAGTAGTAGTAGTTTTCTTGTACTGTTTTCCAATATATTAAAAAAGGTGTAATGTACAATATGACCGTAACTGGTGAGTAAAGGAACGCGTACCGTAAAAAGGGTTGCCCTTAACGTCTAAATTTGCATTCCCTGGAAAGTCGGACGTTGCGAGTAGACTTCATTAAAGTTTATAGATGGGTGACGGCCTTTGATGAGGGTCTGCTCGTAAAAGGGCATGCACTCTTAGCCATGGGTCGTTAGATCAATATTGATTTGTTAAACATGCAGGCAGGAATTGGTTTGCTAATAGAATGGTAGTCGAATGGAAGAGGCTTGGCAGTCGTGCATGTGGTGAATTTCACTGTGATAGGCACACTATTATTAATAGGTAAGGTAAATTCATTAATAGGATAACAATTTTATTGTAAAGGTTTTCATTGATAAGAAAAGAAATACAGCTGGAGCTCCTCCCCTGAAGGTGTAATAAGAGCGACGGTCACTGAAGGGTGTCTCGCTCCCCGGGAGTGTGGCTCACGATGTGGCTCGCGCCTGCGCCGGGGGTCACTGGTGAGTGTGTTACCAGGCTGCTTAGTGAAGCATGACAATTTACACAACGACAGCACAGATGGCCGTGACGTCCAGGAAGGCATCAGTCTCTACGGACCAGTCATCACTGGTCATCATCTCGAAGGCTGCCCATGCATCATCAGCCTCTTCGGTGATGGCGGCCACCAATTCGGCGGATGGGCATGGATCATCAGCCTCTTCGGTGATGGCGGCCACCAATTCGGCGGATGGGCATGGATCATCAGCCTCTTCGGTGATGGCGGCCACCAATTCGGCGGATGGGCATGGATCATCAGCCTCTTCGGTGATGGCGGCCACCAATTCGGCGGATGGGCATGGATCATCAGCCTCTTCGGTGATGGCGGCCACCAATTCGGCGGATGGGCATGGATCATCAGCCTCTTCGGTGATGGCGGCCACCAATTCGGCGGATGGGCATGGATCATCAGCCTCTTCGGTGATGGCGGCCACCAATTCGGCGGATGGGCATGGATCATTAGCCTCTTCGGTGATGGCGGCCACCAATTCGGCGGATGGGCATGGATCATTAGCCTCCACGGACCAGTCATCACGGGTCGCCATGGCAAAGGCTTCCCATGAATCATCAGCCTCATCAGACCAGTCATCACTGGTTATCAATTCGAGGCCTTCCCATGGATCATCATCCTCATCAGACCAGTCATTACTGGTTATCAATTCGAGGGCTTCCCATGGATCCTCATCCTCATCAGACCAGTCATTACTGGTTATCAATTCGAGGGCTTCCCATGAATCATCAGCCTAGTCAGACCAGTCATCACTGGTTATCAATTCGAGGGCATCCCATGGATCATCATCCTCATCAGACCAGTCATTACTGGTTATCAATTCGAGGGCTTCCCATGAATCATCAGCCTAGTCAGACCAGTCATCACTGGTTATCAATTCGAGGGCATCCCATGGATCATCATCCTCATCAGACCAGTCATCACTGGTTATCAATTCGAGGGCATCCCATGGATCATCATCCTCATCAGACCAGTCATCACTGGTTATCAATTCGAGGGCATCCCATGGATCCTCATCCTCATCAGACCAGTCATCACTGGTTATCAATTCGAGGGCATCCCATGGATCCTCATCCTCATCAGACCAGTCATTACTGGTTATCAATTCGAGGGCATCCCATGGATCATCATTCTCATCAGACCAGTCATCACTGGTTATCAATTCGAGGGCTTCCCATGGATCCTCATCTTCATCAGACCAGTCATCACTGGTTATTAATTCGAGCAATAGGGAAGGATTGGAGGGGAATAGGAAACGAGTCCCGAGAAGCTACATATATAAAGTCTTCGATAAAATTAGCGTCCCAAAAGTAACATGAGGCAACGAAGAGCAATATGGAAAAGAAAGAGATGAAGAAGAGGGTTAGGAAGGATATGAACAATGGCGAAGAGAGGTAGGTAGATAACAGAAAAAAAAACTTGTGAGAGGGGGTAGAGGGTAGGCAGGCAGGTATGGAGATGAGGATGATACTGAGAAACCTGGAAGAATGGGGAAGGGGAAGAGGGTCAGGAAAGGCATGGAATGGAGCAGTGAAGGTAGGGTAAAGGTGAAGAGGGTTGAGAGGAGATAGATATGGAGACGAGGTTTGAAAAGGGATATGGAGTGGAAAGATTGACGTATCGATGAAACAAAAAGGAGAGTTGAGATGGCATAAGAGGGTTGAGAAGGTATGTAAAATGAAAGGAACGAAGAGGGTTGAGAGGAGATGGATATGGAGACGAGATTTGAGAAGGGATATTAAGTAGGAAAGATTGACGTATCGATGAAATAAAAAGAGAGTTGAGAAGGTATGTAAAATGAAAGGGAACGAAGAGGGCTGAGAGGAGATGGATATAGAGACGAGGTGTGGGAAGGGATATGGAGTAGGAAAGATTGACATATCGATGAAACAAAAAGGAGAGTTGAGATGGCATATAGAGAGGGTTGAGAAGATATAAAAGGAAAGTAAACGAAGGTGGAATGGCAATAGGGGATGATTAATACTGAAAGGAGATGTGGAATACGAAAATAGAGGGTAAGAAAAGGAAAAGAAGGTTAACTTGTGATACGAACAGAAGAAGAGAAGAGAGGAGATAATTAATCCATGCATTTGAAAGACCTGTCGACCTAACCTAACCTAACCTAACCTAACCTAACCTACAAAATGGATATGAGGGGTGTATTGACAGAGGCTTTACGCGTGTCATGATGTATAATGGTTAATACGCCTCTCTCACTCCACGCCTCATGTACACAAGTGGGTTAAGAAGTACGGGAAAGGGAAGACACGGGGACAGAAAAAAAAAATATTAACATAGATCTACATAGATATTCAGACCACACAGACCCCATGGACGAGACTACGTAGGTGGGTTGATAATAGCCAGATAGGTGTGGGGAAGATTGATGACGCTGAGGGGCTGAGGACGTGGAATAGTGAAAGAAATATTAAGGCAGAGTGAGTAGATTGAGATGGAAGGGAGGGCGTGCGTGAAAAGATAAGACGGAAAGATAAAAGTAAGTAGAGATTGAGAAAAGGATGTCAGGAGGAGAAAAAGAAGCACTGGGGAAAATTTGAGCTAAGACTGAAGAGAAGAGAAAAGAGGAATAAAAAGCCTGGCAAAGGAGAAGATGAAAGAAACGGATGCAAAGAGATGGATATTCGAAGAGAGATGAACCGATCAACCAACCAATCAACCAACCAACCAACCAACCAGTCAACCAATCTAACAAAACATAAACGTGAAAATGGAAAACGAAAGGATTGAAGCGGAGCAACAAAACTACTGCGTGTGTGTCTAAAGAAAAGAAGTAGAGGATGGATGGGTGGATAGATGGATGGATGGATCAGCAGTGGATCGTTATTCACCTCCCTTTTTAAATCCCTTCATTCATTTATCAATTTTAATCAGGTCTCATCGCATCCTTCCCATTTATAGAGAAAGCAATTTTAAACGTTTAATATCCTTATATGGCAAGTTTCTCTTCCCGTGGAGAATTTTCGCCATCCTCATCTGCACATTTTCTAACGTGCTAAGCTTATTACCTTTGTTAGCCTTTCTTACATGACTTTATATTGCGTTCTAAGTGGACCACAGGAGCAAGGAAAGAAGGAAAATGCACATAAAGGGTTAGGTGAGCAGGTAAAGAGTCCTGAACAGTTGATTTTATAATTCCGAGAAATTAGAGAAAATCAGCTCGGAAAGGCTGTTAGTTATACACATACATATTCAATCCTAGAGAAACTGAGATTGATCAAACTCTCAACAGGAAATATTGAAATGGAGTTAGTGGATATAAATCCTTAATGGAGCCTCTCCGGGAGGAAGTCTGTTGAGGTCTGCTGTTTGAGGTGTCACGTGATCCTGCTGCTGCCGCCATTTTTATGTTAGCATTATTGCACTATATTACCGTTCGGGCACTATTTCATGTCAAGGCATTTTACTTAGCAGGTGTTCACACACACACACACACACACACACACACACACACACACACACACACACACACACACCGCTCCGATTGCTCAGTCGGCAAAGCAGCCAGGCTTCGCGGCGCTGCAGGCAGCGGTTTGAGCTCCTCTCAGGCCGGTGTGGTGTCGTCAGACATCCTTTGTCGTGAGACATCCCATCCTGAACCTCGCATCGCGGAACCCAATCTTTATTATGACAGAGTAACTAAGTGAAGCATCTAAGTGCAAAAAAGTACCAAGGAGGACCTAAAAAGCGATGCAGAGCGAAACGGGCCACAAGAAGAAGAGTGATTGTTGATATCCTAGTTTTATATATATATATATATATATATATATATATATATATATATATATATATATATATATATATATATATATATATATATATATATATATATATATATTTTTTTTTTTTACATTGCAGCCTATTGCGCCGGTAGGGTTGTTCGCGGTGGATCGTGATGGTCGGTCCAAGGGTTCTTTGCGGTGGGTCCTGATGATCGGCCCAGCCGTTCTGGCGCAGGCGAGTGTTTATAGTGGCTCCATCTTGCATTGGCCATGTCATCATTTGCTTTTACAATAATATAAATAAACTTGAGGACAGATCTCGACAAGCAGTCGATAAAAGACACGGTACCATGTCGAAATTCATGTATGTATTCAGGATGGATGTCTCACGATACGGGATGGTCTGACGACACCACGCCAGGTTTTTCCATCTGAGTAGGGCGTTATCTGTCCCCCCTTGAGCAAGGGGGATGGAGTGTGGTGTGTGAGGTCTTGGCAATACCAGAGATCGACTCAATACTCAATCGTGTGGAACCTCACTATTTTCACTTCTCCAGTCAGATTTCTTATCGTTCATTTGCTCCTATAACTGAGACACGCCCTATGCCAGTTTTAACACTTTCACCTTGTTCAACTCATTCCGGGAGCTTATATGTTTTCTGTTGTATCTTATGTATTTCTTTTTGCGCTTGATGAAGTCACGTAAGGGAAATTGGGGGAAGGGGTCAAGGATGAATAGGAAAGAAGTATTAGAAAGAGGAGTTAGAGGAGGTGAAGAAGGAGAAGGAAAATGAGAATGATGACGAGAAGGAAACATGGAAACATGGATGAGCAGTTAGCAAAAAGCTTGTTGGCTCATGACGAGGCTGTCTGTTGTGATCATTTAATCCGTTCATCATCCACTTGAGTGACCTGCGGGAAAGGTTTAAGCACTTTGGTAGTTACGCAGCGTTACGTTTAGTTCAACTCTGACGCAGCAAAGTTATGAAGAGGAAGAAGAGGAGGAGAATATGTAGTAGCAGCAGCAGTAGAAGCAGTAGCAGTAGTAGTAATAATAGTAGTAGTAGTAGTAGTAGTAGTAGTAGGAGGAGGAGGAGGAGGAGGAAGAAGAGGAGGAGGAGAAGGGGCAGGAAAAGGAGGAGGAGAACAAGCAGAAGAAAAATAGAAGAAATACGAGTGAGAGTAGTGAGTTAAAAGAGAAGAGGAGGAAGAGGAGGAGGAGGAGGAGGAGAAGAAGAAGGGGAGGAAAAGGAGGAGAACAAGCAGAAGAAATATAGAAGAAATACGAGTGGGAGTAGTGAGTTAAAGAGGAGGAGGAGTAAGAGGGAGGAGGAGGAGGAGGAAGAAAGTGCGGAGGTCATTCAGGAGGCTCAAGAGGGCATCAGCGGCTGAGTCTTAGTGATCAGCGCCAATCATCGCCTTGAGCCTCCGCCTCCCCTGCCTCCGCCGCCACGGACCAAGGAAGAGAGAGAGAGAGAGAGAGAGAGAGAGAGAGAGAGAGAGAGAGAGAGAGAGAGAGAGAGAGAGAGAGAGAGAGAGAGAGAGAGAGAGAGAGAGAGAGAGAGAGAGAGAGAGAGAGAGAGAGAGAGAGAATTGGAGAAGATGAAAATGAAGATAAAGATGAGAGGTAGTGAGATGAGATGGGGTGATATGAGATGAGTTGATGAAAAGTGAATTGAAGAAAAAGAAAAAAATGTGTTACCCTTAACGCCGGTAGACTTTCTTGAGGGCCCTTAAGGACGACTCCAGCCCGTTGTGATACAGGCTAATTTTTATTTATAGTGACTGCCGTGATGTATGAGTCTTGCTTGGCCCATGCTGACCCCCGGTGCTCCTCTTGACCGAAGTCGCTGAAGTTAAGGCTGATTGAAGATCCGGACAGCATGTGGCTAATCTTCCGCCACTCGGTGATGACTTGAAAAATCGGCGTGTTTCGGTGAGACTCGAACCTAGGCCCCGCTAGGTCTCGGCTCACCACGCGAGCAGGCGACGCACTCGGCCACCACCCAGCGTTACTAGATTGTCGTACTAGGCATACATTTTTCGTCTGCTTGAAGCCCAAAACTGTCGAGCCTACACTGATAACGATATACATTTACAATTAGAGTTCAGATGGCTAATTATCGATGTTTTTCTGCAATTGTTATGGGTCAGAAACAGGAAAATACGATGTTCTGAGTACGATAATCTGGTAACGCTGCCACCGCCCTATGCCCGACTATGTTGTGGGGAGGCGGTGGCCGAGTGGTCGGTGCGTGGACGTGGTGGTCCCGATGATTCGAGTTCAAGTCTAATCGCAAGCAGCTGACAATTTTCAACTGTCGCAGAGTGGTGGAAGAGTTCCCACATGCTGTCCAGATTTTCAATTAACCCTTATTTCAGCGACTTCAGTCAAGAGTTGCACCGCGGAGCAGCATGGGTCAACCAAGGGTCATATGTCACCGCAGTCACTTTAAATAAAATTCACCCGTCCATTTGGATAACATATACGTGGTCACATGCATCAGCACGTTTCTCAG